>NC_056702.1:24266713-24269213 GCF_018831695.1 Puntigrus tetrazona | reverse complement strand
AATCTAGAAAAACACACACGGTGAGAAAACAAACGTTTGGATGAAAACATGGAATATATGGATTATACTAAAGTCAAGTCAGCCACGAGTACACCAAACTATCTGTTGTTTTCTTTTGCAGTGCTTGTTTTACTTACTTACACGTGACATGTATATTTCTATTATTCCCTTCTCAATCCTGACAGAGTGTCCAGAAGTAGCGTTTATTAAAGGGGAGAGTGAAGACTTCGGATTGAAGAGGTTTTCAGTGTCAAACTAGAAGATTTTGAGCAACTAATGGGTTGGTTTTCGTTTTCATGTACGTCTTATTCTTATTAAAATCTGTTTTTATTGTATTTGTTATATACAAGTATACTATGAACACAGGCAAAATAAGTACAATAAAAAAATAAATAAAAGGACACCACCACCACTACTTATTATAATAATGTTGGCGTGAGCTTGTTGCAGTTGGATTGACACTAAAGTCAGCGTATAAAGCTGTGGAACCTTATAACACGTTAGCATTGTGTTTAATGTCCATCAAACAGGGCAATAGTGGTCTAATAAATAACTAATGATAATTATCACGTCAAAGTGGTTAGCAATATAAAATGGCTCCCTATAGTTAGAGCAAAATCGAGGTAGAGTTTATTAGAGTATAAAAAAAAATTGCTCCTGGAACCATTGTTTAATTAAAAAAAATCTATTTCAGTAGAGAATCGAGGTTGTACACGTTATCGTTTTTAACATTTAAATGCTTTGTCTTCTTTTTGCGTTAGTTAAAGTTAAAGAGGAGAATGAAGTGCTGAATGAAGCGGAAGAGAAGATCCGTGATTATATAACTGAAAACTTCTCGTTCACTTACTTCGCAGACTAAAAAGTCTTCCCCACGAAAAGAGTTAAAGCGTCCCAGACCAGAGTAAGCAACACTAGCACCAGTGTGAAAGCGTTCACTCAACATGGAAGCCTTAAGCTCACATGAAAACTCATACAGAAAAACCCCTTTCCCCTGTCAACAGTGTGGAAAGAGTTTCAAATGAAGAAAGCAGATCTTAACCCGGCACATGGGAGTCCACACGGAGAGAAGCCTCACACCTGCCACTTGGTGTGAGAGAAGGGTTCCCGATCAAAACCAACCTTAACAGGCGTGAGAACTCATACAGAGAGGCCCCCTTTGGCAAGCAGACAGGGTGAAACATTTCCAGTCAAAGGTAGACTCTGATTACCGTGCGAGAAAGTGACACACAGAAAGCCCTTTGCGCCTGCCAGCGCGCTGTAGATCACGTTTCACTCAGAAAGGAAGCCTTAACAGGCGCATGAGAATCCACACGGAGAGAAACCATACACCTGCCAACAGTGTGGGCCGTTTCACTCAAAAAGTGGTCCTCGACGGAGGCGCCCGAGAGTCACACCAGTGAAAAGCCTTACCTGCGTGCCAGCAGTGTAGGAAGAGCTTCGATCAGGCGAAAGCTGGGCTTCTTCCTTTGCGCGAGTTCATAAAGGTACCACGGCCTTTCCTGCCTTCCGTGCATGGAAGGTTTCAGTCAAAAAACAAACATAACCGACCGTAAAGAATCCACGGAGAGAGATTTTCTCCTGCCCTCAGTCACGGAAGAGATTTCTCCAACACGTCAACCTCAGTCCACGTGAAAATCCACTTTCGGAGAAAACCTTCCCGTATCGTCGGTGTGGAATGAAGTTTTGGCGAAGCGAAAACTTAATCGCATGAAATTCACACGGAGAGCAACCTTTCTCATGCCAACAGTGTGAAAGGTTTGACAAACCAAACAACCAAATCCACGTCAGAATGCATACAGGAGAAAGCCTTTTACCACCTGTCAGCGGTGTGGAAAACGATTCAGCAGTAAAAGAGAGCCTCAATTACACTACACAGTTCACACTATAGAAAGGCCTTACACCCAGAAAGCGGTGTGGAGTTAGTATCACTCAAAGAGGATTCTCAATGAGATGTGAAGTTCACATAAGCCCTCGGTGTGAAGGTTTCCTTCAACATGGACACCTTACGACTCCACGAGTACTCATACAAAGGAGAAAGGCCTTTCACCTGCCAACAGAATTGGAAAGCGTTTGAAAAAGAAAGGAAAGCAATTACACATATAGCCTTTACTGCAGCACTGTGGAGTAAGTTTCACTCAAAGAGTGTCTCTCGATAGCGCTTGAAATACTAGGGAAAAGCCTCACACATGTAGCGATTGTGGAAGAGATTTCTCAACCATCTGTAAAGTCCACATGAGCGTCCACACTGGAAAGTACGCACCTCGCAGCAGTGTGGAAGGTTTTGATCGACTAAATCCATGAAATTCATCCAGAAAGCCTCTGGTGGAAGAACAGCAGGCACATGAAGAGATCACACTGGAGAGCCCTATGTACAGCCACACACCCTCAGCGTTTCAGCATGAAACCAACATGAACGTAGAGTGATGAGAACTGGCACTGGAGAGAAAGCAGAACCGTGCCACTCCTCGGAAGTTTCAATCAACGCAGAAACCTTAAAGTC
>NC_056702.1:24266138-24266613 GCF_018831695.1 Puntigrus tetrazona | reverse complement strand
AGCCGAGCGGAGCATGGGCCCCTGATCCACGCACTCATGGAGCCCGAGGACCCTCAGGACCCCGACTCCTTCGACTTCCTCTTCAAGATCATCCTCATCGGAGACTCCAACGTGGGCAAGACCTGCCTGGTGCAGAGCTTCAAGAGCGGCCTGTTCTCCGAGGCGCAGCAGAACACCATCGGAGTGGACTTCACCGTGCGCACGCTGTCCATCGACGGCCGCAGGGTCAAGGTCAGAGGTCACCGCCGCTCTCCTTCACCTGAGGACTGCGTGTGTGTGTGTGTATGTGTGTGTGTGTGTGTGGGGTTTAGTTTAATTTGATTCTCCTGCTGCACGTGTCCATCTACACTGAACCGGTTCTAGCGGCGGAACCAGATCAGCAGGTCTGTCCTCTTCACGCTCAGACAGGAAGTGATGATGCTGAGAAACACACTGCTTCCTGCTGCACTGATAAACATAAGCTGTGTGTGTGTGT
>NC_056702.1:24265285-24266038 GCF_018831695.1 Puntigrus tetrazona | reverse complement strand
TTTATATATGTAACTACATAACATTGCATATCATTTTTATGTATAACGATAGTTTTAATAAGTATATATTTTTATTTAACAGTGACGTTTTTCTATTAGAATATACGTCTGTGCGCGTGTAGTTAAATCAGCAGATAAAATAATGCTTTTGTTTTTGATAATAATAATAATAAAAATCATACAAGTAGAAGAATTAAAGAAATAGTTACGCAAAAGCAGTTGAGATTATTTCTATCTGTTCTTCGTTCTTGGATGGATTTGATGTGAAATGTTTGATTTCATATTGACATGTGACCTTTGACTGCTGACCTTTTGACCTTTTATGCTAAATTACTGATGGTGTGTGTGTGTGTGTGTGATGTTGTTGAGATCAGATGCAGGTCTGGGACACGGCGGGGCAGGAGCGTTTCCGCACCATCACACAGAGTTACTACCGAAGCGCTCACGGGGCCATGATCGCGTACGATCTGACCCGGCGGACCACCTTCGAGTCTCTGCGGCACTGGATACAGGGTGTGGAGCAGTACGGCGCCGCCAGCGTCGTCTTTGTCCTGATAGGTCAGAGCTGCGAGGAACTTCTCCATCAGCCAGCTGAGCGCTCGCGACGTCAAATATAGACTTAAACCACCCCTAAGGTTTTAAAAGAAAATTCAATAATTTAAGACATTCACACGTGCACATTTGTCTGATTTTGGAAAATATTATTTTAAAAATATACAAATAAATACTTTTAATATTTTATTGTATCTTCAG
>NC_056702.1:24249787-24265185 GCF_018831695.1 Puntigrus tetrazona | reverse complement strand
GTTGCAGTCGGGATGCAAACACTGGTCCTTGGCCTTGATGGGTGGTACCATCATTGTATTCCTCATTTCTCAGTCCTCTGCATGCGTTTGAACTTGACTTGGCTGATTTTGTACGTGACTTTGGCCTTGGGGCAGGGCTAAAGCAGGAGTCGTGATAGAGAGGAGTGTAGTAGCCTCTCCAAGACCTCTCTCCATGATGAAAAGGCTTACTCTATGGCTGAAAGACACATGGCTTGTCCTACCATTTCTTCACTGATGACACACAGTTCTATCTCTCTCTTTCAACCAGATGGTCTGACAGTCGATGCACGGATCTCTGGCTGCCGAGCTGACATCTCAGCACCAATAAAAACACATCCTCTACAGCTCAACCTGGCCAAGACTGAGCTTCTTCCCTTCCTGCCACTCCAACTCTACAGCATAACCTCACCATCCAGCTAGGTCCTTCTACAACTATCACATCAACTTGGGTCAAAAATCTTGCCGTAATCTTTGATGGTCAGCTGACATTCAAAGACCACATTGTGAAGATGGCTTGATCTACGCAGGTTTGCATTACACAATGTCAGAAAGATCAGGCCTTTTTTAACAGAGCATGCTGCACCACTTCTTGTCCAGGCCCTTGACATTTCGAGGCTGGACTATAGCAAAATACTTGGCATTTTAATCATCAAAATCCACAACTAACAAGCAATTAGACTTCAGAGCTTTTCTGCAAGGGGTAGAAATGGTAGAACCGGTTCCAGACGCGCCCTCTCTGGGAGTGTTAGGGAGGAAGACCCAGGTTCCACAGCCTTTATCTGTTCTGTCTAAAAGAATGGAGAAGGTGTAACATTGTGGGTATCTGCAGCTTGGCACAATGAGTTTCTAATGTTCACCTTACCCATTACTTCAAGCTGTAGGTACACCTGTCTAAGTTAAAATGCCAACATTTGCCAGGCGCCGCAGTTTGCGTATGTCAAACCACTGAGCGACATTAAAGAACACAAAGACTGAGATCATGTGTGTGTTTATATGCATGAATTGGTGCAGTAGATAGCTGGCAGGAGAGCTTTGAGGGGAGCGGGATGGGAATCGGACTCGGGTCACTGAGCATGGGGATTATCTTTCTTTTTATTTATAAAGCACTTTCACACAACTGCCAGTTGATCCAAAGTGCCATTACAATACAACTAAAGTAAACACAAGAACCACAGAGCGTCTGAACACAAATATAAATGTCCACAAAGTCTACAAAAATGTGGGCATATCAAGTCAGTGTCAACAAGGAGATCTGGTCTGAGTACTTAACCACGCGATGTGAGTGTCTTAACCTTGTTTCCTTGTTTTTTGATGGCTCTTTGGGACTTCAGACATTGTCACAATTGCATTTTTGCCAGCAATCGTTTATTTGTTTTTGTGTACACTGCATTGCCATTCATAGACTTGATTTACATTTGATGAATTTGAATTCATAGTCCGTTCATAACAACAGTTTTTATGCAGATTTCTGTGCAGACTATATGCCTTAAATCACTGAAAGTTTCAGTCATAACTTTTTGTTAACAATTTTGGAAATCAATGTGGAGAAAATACCAACAATGATGTTTAAATCTACACTGCCTTTATCTCGATTATCTTATAATAAATGTTTTGTAATTTAGGTAGATTTTGAGTAGGTTTCGTGGGAAATGTAGGCATGGCACCCGTCATTATCCATCTGTAAGCGTAAAGATTGAGTCGGCTCTTATTCACCTGAGGGGATCCTGCAGGGGCGCTTGCTGGTGTCTATTCTCATAGCAGCTGGAATAATTAAATGTCAAAAAATCTTGCAGTTGTTTCAGAAAGGATTATATAGAAACAAGTGAAATTAAACTATTTTCCAGTTTTGAAGGGAGCATAGTTTTGCTTTTTGGATTGACATGATGGAATGATATGACAATCAGAATTAGACTAATACATATATTGAAATCTACACACTGTTACTATCACACACAATGACAGTGATGTTGTTGGCAGTTTATAGTAATCAAATGTTTTTCTCAAAAAGCCTGAATCTTTTGGGTTCATTAATAGTTTTGTCAAAAATATGACTTTTCAACACATATTATAAATTCTACTATGAAAATTATATCAGCTACGACTTTCTCTCTCCCCCTTCACTCTACGAACTGCATTTGCACTAACCTAACTAGATGTTCAGGTCTGGCTTCATCCACCTGGTGTGCCATGAGATTTCTTTTGAGGAATAGGTTTTCCAATGTCCTGGACCAGCTCTCTGAATCAGCTGGGATGAGATCAACACCTCCCAAGTCTGGAACCATGGTTCTCAGTTGGAAAAGGGGTGACTTCAGGTTTGTGAGGGCTCCTGCCTGGGGTGGGAGAGTTTAAGTATCTTGAGGTCTTGTTCACGAGTGAGAGAAGGATGGAACAAGAGAGAGGAAAGAAAGGGACGAAGGTCACAGATGAATCAGGACAGCTTCTGCAGTAACTTGCAGGTTGATGTACCAATCTTTTGTGGTGAAGAAGGAGCTGAGCTGTAAAGGCAAAGCTCTCAATTTACCAGTCAATCTTTGTTCCTACTCTTACCTGTTGGTCATGAGCTTTGGGTGATGACCGAAAAGGATGAGATCCTGGATACAGGCGTCTGAAATGAGCTGGGTCACTCTGGAGAAGCTTGGGAAAATCTATTTCTGGGTGCCTGCCAGCAGAGTTGTTCCGAGCATGTCCCATTGGGATGAGGCCCCGGGAAGACCCAGGACACGCTGGAGGGACTGTGTCTCTCAGCTGGCCTCGTTCCTCAGAACAGCTGGAGGAAGTGTCTGGGAGAGAGAAGTCTGGGCGCCCTGTTTGCAGACTGCACACCCTTATGACCTGGCCCTGGAGAAGTGAATGGTCTCGTTCACACAGCAACTATATGTTGTTATGGTAATTCTCAGGAAATTGATGAGCAAAATCTGGCTTCTAAGTATTTCTGTATAATTTCTGTCTTACACGACTGTATTCTTAAACACAGCATCTGCCTTCAAAAGCATTGACCGCATTTACTGTTTCATCAACTCTAAGGTGCAAATAGGCTAATTTGCCTATATTATATATGAAAATTATTATGTGAAGTGCCTTTCATATTCTTACTGATATTTAGTGCCACAGTTTAGCAGGGAGTGGCGTTTTGGTTGACATTGACTTGTTGGATGGAATTCATTCCATTCATCTTTATTCACATGTGTTTTATGTGGTATTTCACGTTTAATTACACTAGTAAGGGAGTGAGTCAGAGTGAGAGCTGAAGGGACTAATAATTTGTCACATTTCAATATCCATGGCATCAATTCAAGACAGTAAAATAAACATCAACAGAAGCTAAATGTGTCTGAGCTTGTATCTCTGAAGAAGACGAGCAGTTTATTTATATGACGTTTATCAAAGCAGCAAGATTAGATGAGTTCAGCTCCAACCCTAATAATCTAGGACCCTAGATGATCTTGTTCAGGTGTGTTTGATTAGGGTTGAAGCATAATAAGGAAGTTCAACCAACTCTGAGTAGTGTGTGCACCGTGACTTTAAGAAACCATACTCAGTGTGGACACGTTACTTTAAGAAAGTAGAGTTACTAACTGACTTGCCTCACTTTAGCTGTTTTTCCAAAACTTGACTGCTTTCTCAAGAAAGCAAGACCCAGAGTTTCCTCCTTTCTGAGACAGGACCTGATGCAGCACCTAGCAACCACCCAGGATCTCCTAGCAACACTTCAGCTGACAATAAGAACATCTCTCTATTCTGACCCAACCATTCAAACTACTCGAGTTTCTCTTGATTGATAAACAATTCATCACTTTCTTACAAATGTAAACTAAAAACACCAACTTAAACAAAGCCACAAACTTCATTACTGTTATGTCACATTTATAAAGTTTTACGATGGAAACATTTTACAATTTTAAAAACAAACCTTTCTTCAGCTGAAACAAAGATGCTGGAGTTTGACCTTGAACTTGTGACGTCACTCTGCCCCACGAAATAAAAAGTCCTGAAACGCATGTCTAGAAAGTAATCCAGAAGAAGCTTCCACAAAGACATCGATATCAGATTTTTTTTCTCAAAAGCTTCTAGCTTATATCTAAATGTAATTAAGTGTGATCGCAATTGTAACAACAACAGATCATTTGTGAGATTCTCAGTCATGAACAAAAGTCAGGTATCTTGATCGTCATATTACAGTTTATTCATTTAAGTGCTTTTTATGACTGTACAGTATTACATTGATGGTGGGCTTAAAATAATTGATTTTGGCTTCAAGTAAAGCTTAAAATAGTCAACAAGACGTTAACAAGACGTTTAGATGTCTAAAAACAGTTTTCCTACAGTGTAAAACAGTGTTTACATTTTGGCCCTCTCAGCCATGTTTGGTATAAAATGTTTCTTTCAATCAATTGCTAGTCAAATGTGTCACATTCATGTTATAGAAATCACGTCTTTCTGCAACAACGACCACAAAGGGATGTCCATAACACAAAGACAATGCAAGTAAAACCTCCATATTCAGGCAGTGATTCTGCTCAAATTCCCTATAAACTCTTAAATGACTCTTGTTTGAGATAATTCACTACATTCTTTGGACATCCCAGTTGTGGTGTCTGATACACCTCTGCCTATTGGAAGCTCACAGGAAACTTTAAATCTGAGCTCAAGCTGAGCTTTGGGTTCGAGTCTTGAGGACAGCAAGCCAATTTTGTTTACCATTACCCCTCAGGACTGAACGAGCAGGCAAACTTGTGGGAAGAAGATCCAAAAGGTTCGGGAGGAGACTGATCATTCAGTCCTGTCAGTCATCATGAACCACAGAAAGCTACTTTTAAATCTTAAATGATGGAATATTTGTGTACCGTTGTAGGTTTTTTAGTCAAATAGTCAAAACAATTGTGAAGAGTAACACACAAGTTAAAAGTTTGTCTTTTTTAATTTAATTCTCTGTAGAGATAAAGGACAATTTACACACACAAGAAGTCTATGAGCAAAGACATCACACAAAGCTCACAGCAGCTTATCAAAGGTACTTGAAATACATTTCTTGAGATATGAAGTCAATAAAATCCCTCACTTCTCAACCAACCAGGAGGCTGCCTTGAGAGTCGCCCTCATCATGCCATCCTGTAACATATTCTTTTCATGAACAGTTCACTGCAGACAGACAGGTAAGCATCCATGTCAAAGTCTCACGCTACCAAGTGGGCCCTAGGGCTGTTACACAAGACATTTTTTCCCTATTGATCACACTTATTCACCCTATAGGTGAAATCATACTGACTGTACATATTTACAGCTAATATATTAGTGTGGGATTAGCATTACCCAAGGTCACCGTGATCTTAACTGACATTGTACAAAATTATATATTACTGGTAATACTTCATTGCACCTCTTCACGTAAAACTAGTCCTGTCGGAATAAGACTTAAAGAGTACAATCGGGTGCATTCATAGGGCGACTATGTGTGCCATTTTTCCCAGACACGTCCTTGCCAGCATCTGTATTCTGATTCAAAGTACATTTTGAAAACATAAGGAACCAATGTCATACACCGATTCTGAATTACAAAGCCAAAACCTAGATATTTTAGGCTATATAGGACTCCTGGCTAGGATGTGTCTGCGCCAGAAAAATGACTTATGGTGACCCTAATGAATGTGCTAATGCAATGTTTTAATTGGACTCAGAACTGAATTGTCTTTCTTCTGAGGAATGTGCAGATAACTGTTAAAATTGCCAATTTGCTCAGTGTGACAGGAATGAGTTTTCCAGTGTCGTTTCAGGTCTGTGTGATACGTGAAGCTGGTGTCACACTGAGGACACTTGTAAGGCTTCTCTCCAGTGTGAATTCTCATGTGAATCTTAAGATTTCCTTTAGCCGTGAAGCTCTTTCCACACTGAGGACAGGTGAAGGGTTTCTCTCCGGAGTGAGTTCTCATGTGATTCTCAAAGTTTCCTTTGTGTGAGAAACTCTTCCCACACTGCTGACATATAAAACAGTTCTCTCCCGAGTGACTCTTCATGTGAAGATCAAGGTGTCCTTTACACCTGAAACTCTTTTCACACAGATCACAAACAAACGGCTTCTCTCCCGTGTGAATTGTCATGTGATCATTGAGGTACTTCTTCTGTTTAAAACTCTTTCCACACTGAGAGCAGATGAACGTTTTCTCTCCGCTGTGAATTCCTGTGTGAAATGTAAGATTTTCCTTTCTTTTGTAGCTCTTCCCACACAGTTCACAAGTGTAAGGTCTCTCTCCAGTGTGAGCACTCATATGATATTTAAGATTTTCTTTTCTTGTGTAGCTCTTCCCACACAGTTTGCAGGTATAAGGCTTCTCTCCAGTGTGAGTTGACACATGGGAATTAAGATGCCGTTTCTGTTTAAAACTTTTTCCACACTGAGAGCATTTGAATGGCTTCTTTGCATTGTGAACATTTCTCATGTGAACATTAACACTTAGTTTTTTTGGGAAACTCTTTCCACACAGCTTGCAGGTGTAAGGCTTCTCATCAGTGTGAACTCTCATCTGGAATTCAACATATCTAGTTTCTATTTTTTGAGTCGGAGAATAAGAAAAAGATTTTTCCCCAGACATGACATCCTGACATTTGTCATAATGATTTTTCTTTTGAATTGCATTCAATTCTTGATTCTCCTCTTTCAGCGTCATCAGGTCTAGGGTGAAAAGAAACAAAAACAAGTTAACACTAGTTTAACAGCACCGAGAAATGAAAGCTTTTAAAAAGTAAAACTTTAATTTAACTAGAAATTTAACCACTAGACTCTACAACACAAATTCCGAAAACATTGAGACGTTCTTGTAAATTTTAATAAAATGAAAACTAAAAGACTTTCAATCACATGATCCAATATTTTATTTACATCCATCCAGCCGCTTATCTGCATCCCAGGGCCTTCTCCCAGTGGGACATGCCCGGAACACCTCCATTGGGAGGCCACTGGGAGGCATCCATCCTTCTCTCACTCGTGAACAAGACCTCAAGATACTGAAACTCCTCCACTTGAGGCAGGAATTCTCCACCAACCTGAACGGGGCAAGCCACCCTTGTCTGACTGAGAACCATGGCCTCAGATTTGGAGGTGCTGATTCTCATCCCAGCCACTTCACACCCGGCGGCAAACCGCCCCAGTGATTGCTGTAGGTCCTGGCCAGATGCAGCAAACAGGACAACATAATTCATAGAAATTCTGTCCATAAAAATAATGAACAGGAGCGATAATAAAAGGCAGCCCTGCCAGAGTCATGCACCGGGACCAAGTCTACAGGCAATGTGGAAGGTCTTCGCCCAAATCCACACAGCACATGTTGACTGGTTGGGCAAACTCCCAGGAACCCTCCAGTACCCTTAAAAGGGTATAGAGCTGGTCCAGTGTTCCACGTCCAGGTCAAAAGCCCCATTGTTCTTCCTGAAGCTGAGGTTCAATTATCGGATAAATTCTCCTCTCCAGTACCCTGACATAGAGTTTTCCAGGGAGTCTGAGGAGTGTGATCCCCCTATAGTTGGAGCACACCCTCCAGTCCCTCTTCTTAAACAGAGGATCCACCACCCCGGTCTGCCAGTCCAGAGGCACTGTCCCCCACATCCACGTGATGCTACAGAGGCGTGTCAGAAAAGAGAGCCTGAAAACATCCAGGGACCTAAGGTACTCCAGGCGGATCTTGTCCACCCACGGTGCTTTGCCACAGAGAAGCTTCTTAACTACTTTGGTGACCTCAGCCAGGGTGATGGTCGAGTCCTCCCCTGGGTCCCCGGCCTCTGCTTCCTCAGTGGAAAACACGTTGGTGGGATTGAGGAGATCCTCAAAGTATTCCTTCCACCCCCCGACAATGTCCCCAGTCGAGGTTAGCAGGTTCCCACCAGCACTGTATACAGTGTTGGCAGGGCACTGCTTCCCCTTTCTGAGGCATCGGACAGATTGCCAGAACTGTCCAATAGTCCTGTTCCATGGCCTCACCGGACTCCTCCAACCAGGCCCGATAGGGCTCCTTCTATAGCTTGAGGGTATCCCTTACTTCTGGTGTCACCACCTGGTTCGGGGGTTGCCACCATGACATGCACCGGAGACTTCACAGCCACAGTCACGCCCCTCCAGTGTCACTAGCATCATCCACGTGAGCATTGAAGTCCCCAATCGGAGGAGTTTCCAGCACCCCTCCCAGGGAACCCAAGAAGGCGGGTACTCTACACTGCCATTCGCCCCGTAGGTACAAATGACAGTGAGAGTCCTCCCCCCAACCTGAAGGCGCAGGAAGGCGACCCTCTCGTTCACTGGGGTAAACACATGGCGGCTAATCTGGGGGGGCTAGCTCCAGAATCTCTGTTGTGTCCTGAGGGTGAAGACTCATTTAAAATAGACAGTTTCAAAGCTGCACATTAACTACTGTCACACATAAACTTTTTTCTTCACTTCTCCATGAAGGGTGCCATAGCGGCAAGTGACTTCCCGTAGAATGCTTCGAACTTCAGTTTCACTCAAATGTCCTAATATGGATTGCAAATTGCCAAAACTTGCGGTGTGAATGTTTTCGGTGTTGAACCAGATGAATAACTGACAGGCTTTTGCTGCAGTTCTATAGATGTTTTTTTTGATACAAGGTTAAAATTTAACATTATTATATTATATATATACACACTAATAAACACTACATTTATTATTAATCTTTGTTAATGTTAGTTAAAATAAATATAGTTGTTCATTGTCTGCTCATTTTAGTTCCTGGTGCATTCATTTTAACAAACAAACTTTTAATAATGCATTAGTAAATGCTTAAATTAACATTAACTAAGATTAATTAATGCTGTAGTATTGTTCATTCTTAATGTTTACAAATGTTGACTAATAACTCTTATTGTAAATTGTTACATATGGAATTATTTTATAAAAAAAGTAGACATTTGAGAATGAAACCAACCTGTTTGTTCTTTAATATCTTCATGTTTAGCTTCTTCAATCTTCACGTCTTCACTCTCATGTTTGATAAACGTCTTCTCTGTGTGTTCCTCGGTATCTTCACACTTGACAGAAAATGCTTTTTCAATCTTCACATCTTCTCTCTCCTCTTTAATAAAGGCCATCTTTCTGACAGTGACGCATGGACCTCGGTCTCTTCAGCAGGTCTCTATCTGTGTGATTGAGATGACAATCATCACTTCATATCTATGCGTTTCTAATTTTACATTTATCATGCACTGGGCCAAATTATAGATAGGGTGGTGAGTGGACTCTGATTGGCCAGTAGTGTTAATATTACTGACCAATGACAGCCCGGTATGAGGGAGAGAGTCGAAGATGATTGGTTGCCCACACATAAGAATTATCCAATAGCATAATTTAAAATTATTTGCAAACAAAGGAAGGAAAATAAAACTTTTTGCAGTTCTGAAATATATAAATACAGGTCTATTAGCTTTATGAGCAAAAATGAATGCTATTTTACAGGTACTAAGGAAAAATCGAATGTGATGGCGGCAGCAGGTTGTTGTCCTTCATCAAGCTCGCTTCAGCTTCTACTCTCTCACCTTTATTTAGGTTAAACATATAACTGAATATTGTTAAAAGCATAAAGCGTCTATATATTGTGTCTGAAACACGTCGTGCTGCTTGACTTTCCACAACACCTGTGTATGGTACAGCTCTGCTCAACGGTAACTGCTCACCTTTACTGCTCTGGACGAAGCATTTTCTGCCTCTACAGTAAGACTGCCTTTCCAACATATTAGAAAACGGTAGACTCAAGGTAAGACTTATAGATCAAGGACGTAAGAGTCTTATCCATGTGAATTATTTGACAAACTGCAAAGACACAGTTGTGATAATACTCATATTGTGATGAACAGTATTCTGAATGTATTAGGATTTTTGTCTTAACACCAATAAACAACATTTTTGTGTATAAGTAATTTATCAGAGCATTTAATTGAACTGAATCTCGAGTGGTTATTAAAAGTTGTGTCACCCTATCTTCAGTGTGTTTATGATGAACCTGAATGAGACGCTTCTGTTCTGTTATTCGTGTATGGGTGCGTTTTACTTAAAAAAAGATGCTATTCGATGTTTTAAAACACTGCGTTACAACATGCAATTCATTCCAAGTTCTCTATAAGACTGTCTGAGGAGTTAGTATCGATTTAAACACTTTAAAGGATTGAAAACACAAACCTTTCTGCAGCTGAAACAGACGCAAGAACGCGTCGCCGCCTTATGACGTCATGTCGCCGCGCCAAAATAAAAGTCCCGCTCACCCGAAACAGAAACTCACACAGAGAAAACATTTATAAGATATGCTTTATCTTAATACTGCAACTACAGAACCTTTGTGATGTTCTCAATCACGAAGAAACCCTGATCTTGATCTTCATATTACATTAAAACGGAAAACAATTAATTTAATGATTTAGGTTGAATATTAAGTTTGTGGTTGAAGATAGATCTATTGTTTAATTGAATTAAATGACAGACTATATATACATTTAATTCCAATGGTCAACAGAAGGGCAATAACTGAAATGACAGCACACTCAGCAGTTCCTCCTCCTTATCTGAAGAGTGTTCAGTACGTACAAGAAGCAGAAACACTAACTCTCTCTTTTTAGCTCTTGTTCTTGACTCTCACAAGCTGCTTTTCTTTAACAGTTTTGTAGTCAGCATACATCAATAAAGCAGTTAAATGATTTTTGATTGAGTGTTTCAGTACTACTCAATACTGGTCAGTCGTGACTTGTATTTAAAGTAACGGACCAGTGAATGAAAGCAATAGTATTATGTGGAATATCTGATAAACTGGTAGCACTTTAGTTTACAGTGTGTGTACTTCCACTACAAATTAAGTATAGTAATGTGTCTTATTAGTTACTGTATGTAAGTGACCATTATTACACACACTTTTAGGCAGGGGTCGTAGAATTAGGGGACACTCCATACTGATATCACATTATAGTCCTGCCCGTCCTGCTGCGTTCACTTAGTCATTTACACTATCTGACAAGTTAAGTGCTGGTCGTCTGGTCAGAGGAGAACTGGCCCCAACTGAGTCTGGTTTCTCCCAAGGTTTTTTCCCTGTAATGGATGGGGTTTGGTTCCTTGCTGCTGTCTCCTAGTGTCGCTGTTTGCTTAGTTGAGGACACTTCATTTCTAGCGATTATCATCAATTTGATTACAGAGACCGTCTCTGCAGTTAATTTTAAACAATTACAAAAATGAGTGTTTAATCTTGTCACTGTACATTACTATCAC
Organism: Puntigrus tetrazona; assembly: GCF_018831695.1. NCBI lineage: Eukaryota > Metazoa > Chordata > Actinopteri > Cypriniformes > Cyprinidae > Puntigrus > Puntigrus tetrazona. The sequence goes on along the minus strand of NC_056702.1, from coordinate 24,253,916 downwards.
ACAGTTCTCTTATTTGATACTGTGCAGTGCTTTGATACAATCTGTATAGTTGTAAGACTTTTCTTATCAAAATTTTTATCAAATTTGATGCCTGCTACAGGTCTCAAAAATTTGGCAACAAGGGGCTGAAAAAGCAAGAAAGTTTGAAAAGATTCAGCTGGGAGAATATCTAGCAGCTAATTAAATTAATTTACATTTGGTCTGTAACGTGATTAGTTATAAATGGGATGTCTTAGAGAAGAAGCATCTCTCCGAAATAGGTTCTTTAGTCTGTGAAATAGTGTGTAAAAATACTTTAAAAACAATGTTCTTCAAGAAATCTCTGTGTAAGGGACAAGGCTGAAGATCTTTGTTGGATGCTCGTGGTCTTCAGGTCTCAGACGACACTCATCACATGATTCAGACATTACTGGATGTCCAGGAATACTTCCAGAAACCTCTGTCTGTAAACACAGTCCTCAGAGTCATCTGCAAAAGACAACTAAAGCTCTATCATGATAAAAGGAAGCTAAATGTGAACACGGTTCAGAAGCTTGTTGTGTCCTGAGGGTCAAGACTCAAAGTGGGAAAGTCTTCTATGGTCAGATGAGTCCCAATTTGACGGTCTTGTTAGAAATCACACACACTGTGTTCTTCGGGCTAAAGAGGAGAGATCTTCAGTGTGTTTCAGTTGAGTTCAGAAGCAGTATCTCTGATGGTATGGAGGTGTATAAGTGTATACCGTACAAGCAGCTTCATGTTCTGGAAGAAGACACTATGAATGCTGAGAGGTATATAAAGGTTTTAGAGCAACATATGCTCCCCTCCGGATGACGTCTATTTCAGGAAGGTCTTGTGTATTTTAGGAAGACAATACTAAACCACACACAGCAGATATTACTACAGCATGACTTCACAGAAGAAGAGTCCAGAACTGAGCTGATCTGCTGCAGTCCAGAACTTTCATATAGAGAACATTTGGCCCATCTTTAGACAAATAAAAATATGTCAAAGACGACCACAAACTCTTCAGCAGCTGGAAACCTATATGAGTCAAGAGAAGGACCAAATTCTAACACCAGAACTTCAGGAACTGATAACCTTGAAGCCCAGAGGTCTTTGAAGCGGCTGCGCTCCAGGACCCCAGTGCTGCACCACGGTAAACATCCACGTCACAACTATACTGAGCCCGAAAAGTGGCATCAAATTTGAAGTTTAATTTCTGTACATTCTCTGTTTTAATTTCAATATTTTTTGTTATCTATGTTCCATTGTGAATAAAAGTTGGGCTTGCAAGTTTAGAAATCTGAATTTTATTAGTTTTATAGAGAATGTCACTGTGATCTTTCCTGACATAGCTGTAATAATTACTAAGATGGCACATTCAGATGGGAATAAAATCACTGAGCTCTAGTAATACTTTATTGCACCTCTCCATGTAAAACTAGTCCTGTCTAAATAGGACTCAACACATGAGGTTTGATACGAATGTGTTCATTGATCTGATCTCAACTCAATCATCTTTCTTCAGAGGAAATGTTCAGGTGATTGTTGTAACACTATCTTCCTCCGTGTGGCATGAAGTTGGGAAACTCTCTCCAGAATGAGTCTGCATATGACGCTTGAGGTTTGTGTGATGCGTGAAGCTGGTGTCACACTGAGGACACTTGTAAGGCTTCTCTCCAGTGTGAACTCTCATGTGAGTCTTAAAGTTTCCTTTAGCCGTGAAGCTCTTTCCACACTGAGGACAGGTGAAGGGCTTCTCTCCGGAGTGAGTTCTCATGTGATCCTCGAAGTGTCCTTTGTGTGAGAAACTCTTCCCACACTGCTGACATATAAAACAGTTCTCTCCCGAGTGACTCTTCATGTGAAGATCAAGGTGTCCTTTACACCTGAAACTCTTTTCACACAGATCACAAACAAACGGCTTCTCTCCCGTGTGAATTGTCATGTGATCATTGAGGTACTTCTTCTGTTTAAAACTCTTTCCACACTGAGAGCAGATGAACGTTTTCTCTCCGCTGTGAATTCCTGTGTGAAATGTAAGATTTTCCTTTCTTTTGTAGCTCTTCCCACACAGTTCACAAGTGTAAGGTCTCTCTCCAGTGTGGAGTTTGGGTTTTCTAGTCGATGAGTAAGAACTAGATTCTTCTCCAGTCATGAAATCATTATGTTTGTCAAACTGATTTTTCTCTTCTATTACTTTGGATTCTTGTCTATCCTCTTTCAGCGTCATCAGGTCTGGAGTGAAAAGAAACATAAAACAAGACAACACCAGTTTAAAAGCACCAAGACGTGAAAGCTTTTAGACAGTAAAACGTCACATTTAACCACTAGATTATACATCCACTAAACAAATAAAGCACCTCTTAAAATAAATCAAACATAAATCAGGATCAGGCAGTTTATTTAATTTCAATAATTTGATATAAACCTTGACGTAAACTACCGCCAAAGATTTATGGGAGCAAGCAAATATTTGTGTTAATCTGTAGCTGGGGAGTTAACTATTAGCTTTGTCAACTATATGTTCAAGTTACATTTGGGCATTTACCAGAGTCTACCAAAAAATCACTAATTAAGACAACAGAACCAATCAAAACCAACAAAAGAGCAATAATATGCAGTAATAGTGACTAACGTGAGTCTATTGCATAAGTATTAAAACCCTTATCTGACGTTACCCTATGGCAAATTAATCTGAATGGATATGATTTGGAAACGCTCACACATCTTAATAAAAAGTCTAAAAGCTAAAAGAAAAAAAAGCTGTAGAGCTCAGAAACAGCATCAATCTGGTGAAGATCTGGCCTTTTGGCCAAACTGAGCAATCGCTGGACTTGGGTTGGAGTGGTGCCTAAGAAGCCGATGGTCGCTCTAGCTGAGCTCCATCATCATATGTAGAGATAGAGAAACATACACAAACATTTGCAAAGGAGCACCTAAAGTGCCCTCAGACTCTGAGAAACAATGTTCTGTGGACGGATCAACCTCGATTTCAAGCCTCTTGTTAGAAAGGAGACCTGCAGAGTTGTCTTCTTAAACGTTCCTCAGATCTCTACTAACAGGCACTCGACACATCAGTAGCAGGGTTACATGCTGACTTCTCCCAGCAATCGTCTCTGACGTGAACAACAGTGTGATGACGCACAAGACTCCAGGATCATCATCCCTTTGGTTTCCCACATTCCTCAGAAGAGCTTTTATGTTCAACAGAAACACTTGTAAATGACAACTTTTAGTTTTTTCGAAGAAATAAATAAATAGCTTTTAAGTTAATAAAATGAGACACAAAGAGAAAAATAACGCACTACTTTTGGCACCTCTACTTACCCTCATGTTGTTCCAAACAAATAAGGGGTATGAATACTTTCGCTAGACACCGTCCTCAGCATAGCTTTGGTGTTTTGGACAGAAGCTCAATCACAGAAATTAATTTTCTCACAGGTTTGATGGTCTTGTGTGTGTGTGTGTGTGTGGCGTGAGCACACACATTTGTATAATATTATGTGATGCTTGGAAATGAACATTTTTATATGTATGTCTTTTTATATGACGCTAAAGCAGAATGTGGCTAACCTGATAGCTTGGTGATTATAGTTCACATTTATATCCATGTGCGTGAACCAAAAAATTACACACAAACAGCAGATTCACCGTTTCTGATGTTAGCAAATAAACATTTTCAGAAGAGGAGATCTTTGTGATTGGTTAGCTGTCCTGTCAATCAAATACTGGAACATTACTTCATTGTGCGCACACTTCCGTTAAACTCTACCTCAGAAAATAATATCCAACTCTTCCAGAAAGAGTTAAACCAACCTGTTTCTTCCATCTTCACGTCTCCTCGCTCCTCTTTAAGAAACGATATCTCCGCTCGTTTCTCCTCAAGATCTTCTGGTTCATCTTCGATCTTCACGTCTTCTCTCTCCTCCTTGATAAAGGCCATCTTTATAACGGCGCCTCGGTCTCTTCAGCGAGGGTTTGAGATGAGAATAAATATCTGATCTTGATATGAGGACTCCTTCACTTGAAGGGATCCTGTCTTTTATCCCGTGTACGGCCCAGACCGACGAATCCTTGAGAGCTCCATTCGTTCTGAGGCTTTCTCTAGTTCTGTGTACAATTATAAAGTGACACAAAGGTAAGT
>NC_056702.1:24132287-24244787 GCF_018831695.1 Puntigrus tetrazona | reverse complement strand
CGTCCCGTGTCTGCACACGAAATCGTGTTCAGCTCATTGACCCGTGTCCTCACACACACACACACAAACCTAACAGAGCTCTCACAAGTCATGTGCTTCTGTCACTCTACATGAAGACCACCGCTGTCCTGAACCCAATCCTCTCTCTCTCTCTCTCTCTCTTCAGGAGTGCTTCCTCATGTGGCAGTTGAAGTTGGCTTTGCTCCTGAAGCTGCTGGCGCACTGCAGACAGACGAAGGGCTTCTCCCCGCTGTGGATCCTCAGGTGAGTGGACAGGTTCCCCTTCTGGCTGAAGCTCTTGTCGCAGCGAGGGCAGGAGAAGGGCTTCTCTCCGGTGTGGACCCTCACGTGGCTCTTCAGGTCCTCTCTCCGGATGAAGCGGCGTCCGCACAGCGAGCAGGAGAAGGGCTTCTCTCCGCTGTGGATCCTGCCGTGGATCTCCAGGCTCCTCCTCTCGGTGAAGCGAGCGCCGCACAGCGAGCAGGAGAACGGCGTCTCTCCGGTGTGGACCTTGCTGTGGAGCGTCAGGCTCACCTTCTGGCTGAAGCTCCTGCCGCAGCGAGGGCAGGAGAAGGGCTTCTCTCCGCTGTGGACCCTCAGGTGCACCTTCAGGTTTTCCTTCTGCTTGAAGATCTTGCCGCACTGAGGGCAGGAGAAAGCGCCCTCCTTCTGGGCTCTCTTCTGAGGAGAAACCCTCTTTCTGGGCTCTTCAGAGCCGACGGGAGGCTTCTGGTGAGTTTTCTCCTCCGGCTCACGCAGAATCAGGTCTGAGACGAACAACAGAAAGAAAAGGTGACCTGAGTTTCAAGTCAGTTTAGTTGGTCTCTACCAGACATCCCTTTTGGGGATGTATATATAAGATATAAGTATATACAAGATTCATCTTTTCTGTGTTTTGATCAAATAATTCAAGACGCGCCTCTAAAACACTTTAAACGCGTGTGAACATGACATATATCAACAGAAATCAGGTTATTTCTAATAAAGGACTCTTCTGTAGTTGATTATTTTCAGGAGGCACCTGTTTGTTCCTCGGTCTCTTCATGTTTGACTCTGAATGAACCTCCACTCTCCATTTTTATCTATAAAGAAGAAACACAGCGCGTGTCACGTGATAACGTTTAAGATGATGATGAACAACACAGTAACACTTAACATCACACTGAAGGTGTCATTAATCTTACTCGTGTTCTGCTTGTGTTTGTTTCGAGATGTTCGCTGAAATGTTTCGATACGTTTCTTCTTCAGAACCACAACAGAGCGCGGCGCCGCCTTGTGACGTCACGCCGCCACGCCAAAATAAAAGTCCTCTTCTCCTTCCAGTCTGTCTCATGGTCTGCTCCCCTCTCTTTGTACCTAACACGAACTTTAAGAGCATTCTATTTTTAGACGTGTCAGTAATATATAGCATTAATTAAACACTGTGGGTATAATGGTATCTGTTTTAAAGTCTCGGTTTCAAACATTTGTGGTACAGCAGGGAGAGAAAACATAAAAATGCTTTTTAAAAACAGAAAATAAACAGTGGTTTACTGAAAAATTTGTGACCTGCCTTTAAATGAAATCAATTATCACTAATTTTCTTAAAACGTAACAAATGTATCTGGGACAACGCTGTACAAAACACAGTACAGTACTAGTATTTAATACTGCAACTATACAAGACAAAACGATCTATTAAATTCACTTATTTTTTAAAAATAACCAACACTCCAAAAAGAAATTATGTAAGATGTAAAACTACTTAATTTAGAAGATTAGGACCCTAAAAACAAAAATTATCACTAAATATCAATAAACTGAACCGCTTGAAATTAGAATTATATCTATATCTCTATATATATAAAATAGAGAAAAAAAAGAAGAAATTAGTTTTTTTAAACACACAGCACTTCTTTATGTAGGCTATATTTTCCCAGAAATCAATAAACTGTAAAACAAACTCTATCTGTGCAGCGTGCGCATTTCAAACACACACATCAAGCCGATCGGTTTATTTAGCGTTCGTGTAAAACTACAATCAGATTATCAATCAAGATAAATTCAGTTCAACTCAACCATTAATGTAATTCAATCACAAGCTCCTGATTTCACAGATGAGGCCTTTAACGCTCCTTTAACCCTTTGAACAGTCACCCGAAATTGTGTTTGAGAAACACGCCATTGTATCAACACAAAAAAAAAAAGATTAAATTGCATTACAAATAATAAAAATAATAATCCTGGAAAAATGTAAAGTAAAAGGTAGACAGTTTGTTAGTGTGTGCCTGCGTAATTTTATATCTATATCTATATCTATTTATTATCAGTTGACTAATAAAGCCTGGACTGTTTTGTGTAGTTTGACAGCAGAAATATAAATCAAAATCTTTTCAAATGTTTTTGTGTCACCCGATAGGACACACTGATACATCAACATCCCATACAGACCCAGAAATATAGCAGGACAGATTATTCACACGACAGCGTGGGATGTAACGAACATCGATGATCGATCAGTTGATTTCATGTGAGCCTGATTTCTGAGCTAATATCAGATACATTTGATCAGCTGGTTTCTGCCGTTATACATATATTCTACCGCATTACCCTGAATATACCACAAGGAGGCGTAGTAGTTAGAGTTTGAAAGGAGGGCTATGTCCCGGTTTTCAGTGGATACAATGATAATTACACGCTTTAAATCAATGAGGGGTATAAGGACAGACAGACAAAAATGGGGTTTGGCGAGTTTTACAGTAATTTAATCACAAAGAACGGTCAACCGTGGGAATTCAATACAAGCTAAAAAGTTAAGTCTGAGCCGCTTCAGCTAAAAGAGCCCTGCACCGATTGACCGTGAAATGTCTCAAGATGGAGATAAAAGGATTTAAATCAAAGTCAACTACGGTCTAATCGGACCTCGACATCTGAAGCGTGGAGAGCTCCGTGGATTCAGGAGTCCTCAGGAGGCGCGGATCGCTTTCGGCCGCAGGGTGCCGGCGGAGCTGACTTCCGTGGCGTGGACTTCTCTCCCGTGTGAGTCCGGGTGTGTTTCTCCAGGTTTCCCTTCTGCGTGAAGCTCTTCCCGCACTGGCAGGTGTACGGCCTCGCTCCCGTGTGAATCCTCTTGTGAACGTAGAGGGTGTTTTTATGGCTGAAGCTCTTGCCGCACTCGTGACAGGCGAACGGCTTGACCCCGGCGTGACTGTTCTTGTGGCACTGGAAGTTCAGAGACGTGGTGAAGCTCTTCCCGCACTGATCGCACGCGAAGGGCTTCTGTCCCGTGTGATCGCTCAAGTGGCTGTCCAGCGTGACTTTATAGGTGAAGCTCTTCCCACACTGAGGGCACGTGTAAGGCTTCTCTCCGGTGTGGAGTCTCCTGTGGACTCCCAGACTCTGCTTCCGGGTGAATCTCTTCCCGCACTGCTGGCAGGGGAACGATCGCTCTCCCGTGTGAATGTTCACGTGGAAGTCCAGGACGGATTTCTGGGCGAAACTCTTCCCGCAGCGCGTGCAGGTGTAAGGCCTCTCTCCCGTGTGAGATCTCACGTGGAGCTTCAGGCTTTCTTTCTGAGCGAAATATTTCCCACACTGCTGGCAGCGGAACGGGCTTTCTCCGGTGTGCGTTTTCACGTGATTGCGAAAGTAATGCTTGGTCGTATACGTCTTCCCGCACTGCTGGCAGAAGAAGTGCTCCTTCGCGGCGTGGACTATCATGTGGTTTTTAAGCCGTCTCTGGTCAGGGAAGCTCTTCCCACACTGCTGGCAGACGAACGTGTGAATGCTCATGTGCTGCTTCAGCTCTCTCTTCAGAGCGAAGCTCAACCCACACTGTAGACATGCGTAGGGCGTTTTTCCCTTGTGAATTCTGGCGTGGACCCCAAGGTTGTGTTTTCGACTGAAGCACTTCCCACACTGCTGGCATGCGAAAGGCTTGTCTGTAGTCTTGGGATCACGTTGTTGCTCTTCGATTTCATTCGTTTGTTGACTCTCGACTTTCAGCACCATTAGGTCTAAATAAATAAAAGACAAACAAAAATTAACTCGTTTATGATCCGAGGCAACAAACGTCCAAATCAACAAGGTCTTATACACACCGAGCAACTCAAAGATTCATCATCTCATGATCTGTAACCTCAGTCTTTTCACCATAAGTTCCCTGAAGTTCCCTTTTGTGAACACATTAAGTCACAGTGTAGTCCATGAAAGCTAAGAGTTACATCCCTTATCACTTGACCCAGGAGAACGGGTTTAGTATAGACCAGGTTTCCTCAAAACCTGTCCTCAGAGTTGCTAGGAAATAGCAGGTAAGTTTTTTTGATCAGGGTCTGAGCTGAACTCTTCAGGGCTGGGTTTGAGGAACCTTGATATAGACCCATTCCTAAACGCACCATACCCGTCTAAACTCTTAAAAAAATATAGCGTCCTCTCACCCCTTTGAAACGTTACTTAACTCACTTTAGATCTTCTTTCTTGTGGTAATAGACCTTTTGACAACATAGGCCACATTGTCTTTGACAAATTATGTTTGCCACTTGTGAACGAACTTGGTTTAGGTTCTATTCAATTATCAAAGATCTCTTCAAACACAAGTAAGGTGTGCCTCAGGGCTCGGTGTTAGGTCCTCTGCTAGTCTTCCTATAGCAGGATGGATTCTTAGGGATGCACCTTAGTTTTGTTCTCAGTGACTCATTTCTGTGATTTCGATGGTCCTTGTGGATCATTGTTCTGTTGGAAGACCTCAACTATTTTCTGTAATTATCCAGCGGTGACTCTTGCAGAAGTTTTTGGTCAAACTCTCCTCATTTTGCAAAACACAGTAACAGCCAACATACTGTAGGCAGATTTCTACCCCTTAATTATTGTCCTAATGGTGGAAATGGAGATGTTCCGTACAGTTTTGTACCGTTTCCCAAAAGTTCAACACGTGTTTCCACAAAGTCCGCGGAAGCGCGCGCACGCACACACGGTTGCCAGGTTGACGAAGAAAAGTAACACAATCAGCGAGTATTTCTGTATCGCGCAAGCGGAAAGCTCTGTTTGGGGGATTAATTCTCTTACTATCAGGCAACCCCGGTTGTGTCATCACGTCCAACTCGGTTGTTGGATATTTATCGTGTTCATCCTCTTGCTTCTAGTAGTTTTACAGATGCGTTTAATTATTATTATTACTACTATTATTATATATCCTGTGCAGAATTACACTACTCCATCCACCCTCGTAAAACTAATCATGTCCGAAAGGGCTTTAAGTTCAGGAAACTCGTAGGTTAATCTTTAAAGAAGTCATTTAGCAAGAATCAAAGCATGGAGACCGAAACCGACCTGCTTGTTCCTCGGTGTGTTCTTGTTTGATTGTGAAAACCTCTTCGATCCTAAATTCTTCCGTCTCCTCTTTAATAAACACCATGTTTATAACAGTGTGTGCCGTGGGTCTCTTCTGTTGAAAAAGTAGAAGTGAGTCCATCACTAGTCGGGGACCGATACCGAGATCAACTCTTTTATCGTGTTTAATCGGGTGTGTTGTACTATTATTAGAAAAGCTGTAACCTTACACTCACCAGTGATTAACTCGCTGCACGAGTCCACATAAAATATTGATTTAAGCACTTTAACCGATTAAGAAACAAACAAACAAGCCTTTCTTCCGCAGGATCTCGAGTGCAGGAATGTTGCGCAGCTGTATGACGTCACGCCCCACTCCAAAATAAAAGCATCACGTGAGTTTGATGTCGTCACATTCTGATGACCCTTTCCCACGGTTTGCAGCCCAGACACCGACTAGTGCTTTTGACCTATTTAAAGCGTATAACCCCTAACCCTATTAGATGCATGCATTTTAATAAAAGTTCGACATACACTGCTGTATTGTCTCTTATTGTAACCATCAAAACAACTTGAAATATGAGTAAGAGTTGTTTCCTGACTTTCAAATCTCTCACGTAGAAAGGGGTTATACATATTTAGCAATGTTTTCATTTTTGTGCATGTTTTTAGTAGAGCCCTCAGGGTTGGTGTCCCTCAAGGCTCCGTGCGTTCCCGCTGATATTTTAGACCAATGGCTGTACTTCCTTCAATCCTAGGGTCAAGCTTTACATATTTGCTGATGACACTACAATTATTGGCCTTATTCATGATGGAGATGAATCAGCATCCAGCAGCTGGGTCAGATTGTAATATTTTGCATTGAAACAATGGCCAGATGATTCTTGTAAGTTCTGTGTAAGTACTGGTACTTCTGGCATTTACTTGATGAACATATATCGTGTGTGAAGAACAGTGTCATTATCTCATTCTTGACCGAGATGGCTTTTAGAGACTTTAGTATCTAAACTCTTCAGTTATTATAAATGACACACTTAATGTGTACTTTATACAGTAGACCCTTGTTTCAATGATATCAAACGGAACAGAATATTAAATAGAATCATTTATGTCCAGTCTATTTCCATTAACTCCACCCACCAGTGCCTTATAGATAACAAAAGCAACAACAACAAATGCAATTTTTGATGCATTTGTGATTATATGGAAGTGCTAATAAATATACTTTTTGAAGAAACTATTGAACCATTGTTTTGAGTAGTAATTAAAATGGACTGATTAGAATCAAGCATCTTACAGTTGGGGAAGATATACAACGATGCATCTTAAAGAAGCAAACAGACAGAGGAAGTGCTCGTAATACCAGCCTCAGGCAGTGTTCAAATAACTACGATCTAGAAAGAGTAGAAATAAGCAAAGAGAAAAAGCTGTTTTTTTATTTTAGATGAAGACAAGTAGTGTCTAAGTTTTCATCTGTTTGAAGATTGACAGGGAAGTATCAGTGAACGAGAATGTTCTGGATAGCAGAGGTGTAAAGGTACAAGTATCTGGCCCAAAACATACTTGAGTAAAAAGTGTTTTTTCTGACAGACATACAGAAGTTTGGTTAAAGCGAGAAAATGCAATGTAATGTCACAGGTCAAACACGTATATTTAGTGCAATTATAACAATGATTTTCAAATACCAATGTTTTAAACTTTACTATAATGTTCACTTTGTGTGTTTTCTGTAGTGTTTTCATTCTAAAAAAAAAGGAAAGTCTGGGACGACATGGGAATCTTAATTTTTGTGTGAACTCTCACTTTTAATAACAATCTGATGCAGAGCTTAGAAACATATTCCAAACAGGAAGCCAGAAATAGTTCAATTAATGAGGAGTCACACACATAATGTTGTGACGTCGCCCGGTATGGCACAGCCGGGGCCCGTTCTGGAGGCAGGCCTGGTTTTGCGGTTCGCATGCGAGCGTATGGTGGCCTGGTCTTACCCTACGAGACCCAGCCTACGGCCCAAATGGCAGTGCAGAGTACCTGGCCTTCTTGGGGTTCTGGTGAAATGTCCAACGCCTCAGGAGGTGGAAGCAGTGCCCTGCCAGCACTGTATACAGTGGGCTTCGACTGGGGACATTGTCAGGCGGTGGAAGAAATAGTTTGAGGATCTCCTCAACCCCACCAATGCACCTTCCACTGAGGAAGCAGAGGCCGGGGACCCAGACAAGGACTCGACCATCACCCTAGCTGAGGTCACTGAGGTAGTTAAAAAGCTCCTCGGTGGCAAAGCACCAGGGGTGGATAAGATCCGTCCTGAGTTCCTCAGGTCTCTGGATGCTGTAGGGCTGTCTTGACTGACACGCCTGACAGCATCGCGTGGAGGTGGGGGACAGTGCCTCTGGACTGGGCTGGTGGTTCCTCTTTTTCAGAAGGCAGGCCGGAGGGTCTGCTCCAACTACAGGGCGATCACACCCCTCAGCCTCCCCGGGAAAGTCGATGCCAGCTCTATACCGTCAGCGGGGTACTGGAGGGTTCATGGGAGTTTGCCCCCCACCAGTCCACATGTGTTTTGTGGATTCAGAGAAGGCATTCGATACTGTGCCTGTATGATCGGAGCAGGAGCTTGGTTTGCATTGCCGACAGTAAGTCAGACTTGTTCCGGGATGCATTTTGGACTCCGACAGGGCTGCCCTTTGTCACCGGTCCTGTTCATTATTTTTATGGACAGGATTTCTAGGTGCAGCCGGGGGCCGGTTTGGTGGCCACAGGCCAATAACTCTGGCCTTGATGTAGAAATGTAAATGAAGAAATACTGCTTCATAAAATACTGACCTCTCTACATCCAACATACATATTGATTCCACACCTTCAGCATCAGCCAGTATTGAGATATTAGCTGATACAATATTTTGTGCTCATTAATAAAACGTGTTTTGCTCGTCCAGTGAAGGGGCGATGGCATCTCTTTTAGAGGAGCTTCTGGCCGCTCTGGATGAACTCATCACAGTTTAACTGAAGAGGTTTAAATGGCATCAATACAATATTTCATTTTCTGTTCTGGAGAAGGTGGACGCTCCTAACAAAGTGGATCTGGTGATGGAGCGTTTCGGACCAGAAGAAGCTGTGAAGATCACTGTGGACAACCTGAGAAAAATGAACCACAACTATCTGGCTGAAGAGTTAGAGAAGAAATGCAAGCAAGTAAGGGGATACAAGTACTACTGTAAGGGGATTTTGTTGCCAGTTATTTGAACAATAATGTCTATATGTTGAGTTATTTTTAGAGTACAGCAAACTTGTACTTCTATACAAGCTGCACATTGACTACTCTAATATATCTCTCTCAGTTTCTTTTATGCAGTATTGTTCCTTTAGGAGATACACTAAATCTGTTGGTGAAATGTGAGGGGTGTACTTGTACTCATGTTTAGTTTTTATGCATATGTAAATGCTAATATTAATATAGCACATGGAATGGTGCCCCTCATTTGCCTGCTGAAAATACAGTATTTTAACTAAAACATTTAATAATTCAATGTAATTTTACTGAACAAAATTCAAAGATCCGATTTTGTAATACTTAATAACTGTAAAGTTGTTAAATGTTGCCATGTTGACTCATAGATGGAGGAAACGAAGTAGGAGGAGAGGAAAACGGGGTGGTAGAGCCAGTCTAGTAGAGCTAGGCTAGTGTGCCTTGCCAAAGCGACTTGAGGTGGATTATGACCTTTGCATTGAGAAGCGTTCTTTAGAGAGGTGCACCGCAGTCGGCCAGTGACTCTATTAGGATGGCTTTAGTAAACTCCAGATCACTGGGAAACATTATGTTTATTTTGAATGACTTTATAACGACTGGCAACTTTGACTTCTTATTTGTGAAGGAGACCTGAACTCTTGCCAAGGAACTACAGCCTAAGTAGCCCACGTCGTTCCGGCCGTACAGGAGGATTTCTGTTGTCAGACTCTGTTCTCAGATTTCTACTCAACTTCTGAAGTACAGCTTTTCTCACTGGATCCGTCAAACTCGCTGGTAATAGAAGTAGTGTACCCTCCTCCAAAAACAAAGACTATCTGAGTTCTCCGACTTCATGGGGTAGATAGACTTTTAGTTGTTGGTGTTTGGTTTATAATACTGTCTCCTCATCGCTAGCTAAAGAAGCCTGTGGCTTTGTTCAAAGGGCAAATGAACCAACTCATTTACATATACGTTGATTTGGTTTTATCTCAGATGTTTAAATTGGTGGACCAAGTTTTTCAGACCTGTTGTTTACAGTGTTGATCTTTCATCTCAAACGGAAATGCAATTTATGGCAAATTTGAATTAAAGACCCATCACATAACACACTGATATGCTAATTAATCAGTCCTTAATTAAGTCCTTCACACAATCGGACATAGTGTTGGCCTGGCCTCAACCGAGTCTGGTTTCTCTCAAGGTTTACACAGATTCTATTTAAACTAAGCTGACCTAGTCCATGCCATCCAGACCTAAAAGACCTTTAGCTGCGCATTTATTGAATGAGCACTGTGCTAAATACAACTCACTGCACTCTATTTTATGTATAAAATATTTTTACTCTTTTGTCATTTTAATTCAAATTTTAAATCATTTAAAATGTTAAAAAATATATAAATAAACTTGCCTTGTCTAATAAAAGAATTCAAACAGGGTCTGATATTTACAGAATATGGAGTTCTGATGTGTTTATTAGACAGAATACAATCAAATTGTCTTTCTCCAGAGTGAAAAACTGATGAAATTCACACTGAGAAGAGCAGAAGTTTATTTTCAGCATGAGTTTTCCAGTGTCGTTTCAGGTTTGTGTTATTTGTGAAGCTGGTGTCACACTGAGGACACTTGTAAGGCTTCTCTCCAGTGTGAACTCTCATGTGAATCTTAAGGTTTCCTTTAACCGTGAAGCTCTTTCCACACTGAGGACAGGTGAAGGGCTTCTCTCCGGAGTGAGTTCTCATGTGATTCTCAAAGTTAGCTTTGTGTGAGAAACTCTTCCCACACTGCTGACATATAAAACAGTTCTCTCCCGAGTGAAGCCTCATGTGTTTATTGAGATGTGACTTATATCCGAAACTCTTTCCACACTGATCACAATCGAAAGGCTTCTCTCCCGTGTGAACCCTCAGGTGACCATCAAGTTCTTTCTTCTGTTTGAAGCTCTTTCCACACTGAGAGCAGATGAAGGGCTTCTCTCCGGTGTGAATTCTCATGTGAATTTTAAGACTTCCTTTTACTGAGAAGCTCTTCCCACACTGCTGGCAGGAGTAAGGCTTCTCTCCGGAGTGGATTTTAATGTGGCCGTTAAGGGTTGATTTCTGAGTAAAACTCTTTCCGCACTGAGAGCAGGTGAACGGCTTCTCTCCTGCATGGATATTCAAGTGGCTCTTAAGGCTTTGTTTTCTGTTGAAGCCCCTTCCACACTGTGGGCAGGTGAAAGGACTCTCTCCAGTGTGAACCGTCATGTGAGACCTGAAACCTTCTCTTCGTCTGAAGCTCTTCCCACACAGCTGGCAGGAGTAAGGCTTCTCTCCCGTGTGAATTCTCATGTGGGCGTTAAGGGATTTTTTCTGTGTGAAGCTCTTTCCACACTGAGGACACATGAACACATTCTCTCCTGTGTGGATCTTCAAGTGACTTCTGAGGCTTTCTTCTTCACTGAAACTCCTTTCACAGTGTTGGCAGGTGAAAGGGCTCTCTGCAGCGTGAACACTCATCTGGACCTCAGGGTTTGTACTTACTGTTTTATAAGTCTGTGAGTAACAGTAAGATTGTTCTCCAGCCTTGAGATCGTCATTTATCTCACACTGATTCATCTCTTCTGTTTCATCCAGTTCTCGACTCTCCTCTTTCAGCTCCATCAGGCCTAGAGTGAACAGAAACAAATAAAAGTAATCAGAAGCTTAATGGCATTTAAACTTTAATGGTTTAGATTAAGAAACTTGAAGTCCAGGACTGAGAATAAAACCAACCTGCATCAGTCTCTTCACGTTTGACTTGCATCCTCACGTCTTCACTCTCAACTTTAATAAACGCCACCTTTGTTTGCTGTTCCTTGGTCTCGTCTTCAGTCTCAATCCTCAGCTCTTCTCTCTCCTCTTTAATAAACGCCATCTCATGGACCTCCGTCGCTTCAGCCGGAGTTTATCTGTGTGTTTGAGATGAGAACCATTACCAGACAGAAAGACACATCCAGGGTGTGTCTCAATCAGGTCACTGGCTCAGTAGTCAGCACACTAGTGAGGGAGTCAGTCAGAGTTAGAGTGAATGACCCGATTAGACGAAAACACTCAACACTAGATGAAGATATGTATTGTTTGGCACGTATCGATCAGTAGATTGATGTTTCGGCGTCTAGAGAGCGTCTGATTGGCTGAACCCACACGTGTTGAACACTTCTGTCTTGTTGTGGAGCACACTAGCTTTCAGACAACCTTAAGGCTAAAAAACTCGTTCACATCTGAGATATGAACACTGCGTTTCAGTGAAAACACTTAATAGCACACTTAGATGAAGATAAGCCTTTCACATGTAAGACTGAAGAGTTGTTTCTGGTTGTATTTGGTCACGAACACATTTTGTTGACAGTTAGTGGCATTTTATTGAATGTTATTCATAATTATTTGTATAGTCTTTCTACTGTACGTATATATTATTTACTAATACATCTTTATACTATTTTACAAATATATTTGCTGAACTGTAAGTCATCACTTATGGTGGTTATCATCTATTTTGGGGTATGTACTGGAGGTGAACGACCACTGAAGCAGACACACTTTAATACTCTGTTTATTTCCTTTACTTGCACTGACGACATGTTTCGCCTTCTTAAATCATTTTTATGTTTCAAACCAAACAGTGTTTATGATGAACTGCTTAGACAGAGATATATATCATTATGTGAACATTTATTTATTTACCAGCGATCATGTTTTCTGTGACTCGTAAACGCTATGTTCTTTAACGCCGTCAGATACATCACAACATTACACGTCCTGCATTGATTTAAACGCTGTACTTGATTAAAAACAAACCTTTCTTCGGCCGAGTCGCAGAGGCCGGAGCGCGGCGCAGAAACATGACGTCACGCCACCCCGTCAAAATAAAAGTCCCGCTGAAAATAATACGTTTACATATAGAAAGTGATGATAAGATTAAGGATTGATCCAAATAAATCAGATTGTCCTCACAAAAACCCTCTGCGGAATAACAGATGAAATGCGAAGTAAGAAATTCATATTTTATAAGGAGTGTATGATCCGTCTTTGATCCACCATTACTTAGGTCATGGAAAATTCATGTTCTATGAATAAATAATACGGAATAGTGTGGCTGGTCAATAAGAAGTCATGTTAATCAAATGTGTAATAAGTGATAATCTGTGAGTTGGGACTATGTGAGGCCAGGCTTTTAAAAAGGGGCGTGGCTGCTCATTTACCCCGCCCCGTTTTCCTGCTTCAGTTGAAACTACATTACCATCAAAACCGTTAAACACTACAGCTTTAGCAATATTATGTGCTTTATAAAGAAAATGTAATTTGCATCCAGTTCACCGACGGTTATTGGTAAAGACAGAAACAGGCATCGAAAACAGCAAGTTTTTTAATATACAAGAGAGAGAACGCAAGAGTCTCATGAACAAACAACAACACAGTCATCTACACAGCACACGTCTACAAGAACACACAAGATGAGTTTCCAGCTCACGAAACCCTTTAGAAGGTCATTTTCTACCGCTGCCTAATGTTTGAGCCAATTCTAATCTACTTTTCTTTTATCATGCCCTTTTTATAGACAGTTTTAAGTGACATAAACGGCGTTAATTGTGAGTCTACTATCTCTTTAATATTGAAGCTGCATACACGGGAATGTCACGGGAGGAGCAGACGACACCGCTTTTATTGAGCAGAAAACCAACATAAAATGACCAAAATGGCTTAAAATGGTCTAGCGCTCGGCCAGCCTTACACGTCAGACGCAGACCTCGGAGCTGAAACACTGAACACCGCGGTAGAGACGCTGTTTTGAGGATTCACCGCAGAGAAGTGTTTACAGGTCAGACGACAGCAGAGAACAGACTTCATCATAAGACCGACATCAGGCCTCAAGAACAGATACAGCACACAGTCAGCGAGGGGATTCAAAAACAGCAGCAACTCTGCAACGAAATAGCTATTTATAAAGAATGTATTGCTCAAAATACTGTGATTGAAAAGTGTAATAATAATAAACATACTCCCAAAAGGCAGAATGAGAAAGGTGTAAGTCAACAGCACCAGGAACAATCTGCCCAAAATTAATTTACGCTTCACAGCGGTCAGTGATGTTGAGCGAGAAAGACCTCGACAAGTTCCAACAAAACAGAGAATGACTATGATGTAGGGAAATAAAAACAATATACACGCGAATATAGGACCGCCTGCTAAACAGATCAGAGGCACACACCAGACGATCACAGAGAGAAAACAGGAGAGGTTGAGTGATTGGTGAGATTTATACCAGATAGGATGAGAAACCAGAAGATATCGTTCAAAAGAAACACAAGCCATAAAATACAGACCCACAACCAAAGAATAGAAATATGCATAATATGTCAAATAAAACTCAGTGTTTGTTCCTATTAACACACTTATGACCTGTATGAGGTCTGAAATTATCAACTGACTAATAAAAACTGAAGCAGCAGGCCGAGATTTGATGAGAAAACTCAAAGCAATCAGAGTTAAGATCATGACTGGAATCTCAATGAATGAAAGGACACGAAAAATTAGACGTGTTTCCCACAACGTCCCGGATCCAGTTGAGTGATTGAAGCTGATGTTCTGTTGTTCCATCGTTCCACAAAGCACTAAATAAAAAAAAAAAAAAAAAACAGACGTTAGTTTATTGTGTAAGAAATGCTTTAGTTTCTCATTGTCTTCAGTCAGGAACAGATCACCCAAAAGTGAACTCTGTGTCATCATTTACTCACCCAAACAGTAACAGACTTTATCTACTTTTAGCATGAAATACATGTATTTTAAATATTACTTTAGAAAATAAAGTTTAAAAGTAATTAGATAGCTTACATTTATGACAGAACTTCAATCGGTTTGTGTTTTTTTCCCACCGAGGACGTTCAGCGCCACGTTCTCCTCTGCAGTGAGATACAAACAAAAGAAAATGAACTGAGAGTCCATTTAGAAGGCCAGTTTAACTTGAACAATTCTCTTGAATTCTCTCGCTGCTTCGTGAATTTAGCTGTTTTCTTTAGGTTCGTTCAGTGCTGATAATAAAACTGAAATTACAGACTTTTAATGAATTCATTTTAAATTAATTACAAACACCACAGGCTAAAATACAAAAGCAGTTAACACCACATGATCACATAAACGAGAATATATGATCTGCAATCATGATGACCTTTTATAAGACACATGATTATGAGATTAATGACATTAAAATGAGAAGTGACTCTGACAAGGACCTGAAAGAGAACCCCCAAAGCTACATTAAACAACACGGACACATGATCTTACCTGGATCGGACTGTGTCTTGAAGAGGTTCATCAGTAGATGATGGTGTCTGTGAGCTGGGGTTGATCTTTTATAGTTTCAGTTCACTCCGGAAACAGAGGGATTCTGTCAGATAATGAGCAAATGGACAAAGATGCATTAAGATGATGATCGCTTAATGCACACGCAACCACAACTTAAAAATGTAAAACCATTAAATTTGTGATATAAAACTATGACGTGAAGCTGAAGACAGAGGCTGATATTTGTGAAGCTCCGGCTTTAGTTTAGGCAGACTCGGGTAGATTATACAGTCCTGCTCTTTAGTAATGATTCATGCTCATTCCTGGCTCTCCTTTACATCTGATGAAGCAGACAGTAAGCATGTTCTCTCCACACCAGTGATCCTCTGAGCTCTACTAACTGTCCGTTGTAGTCTCTCTTTATTTGGGATTGGCTGTCTGACCCAAAGCACACAGTTGGATTGGTCCTGAGGCTCTGGATGGTGTTTCTAACTCTGTGCAGCTTTGCTCTTCTGTTTCTCTTTCCCTGTTGTTTAAAGCGGTGTACCGGGGTGAAGAATCACACGACAAGGAGAGTCTCAAAATAAAGACCCCGGAGGGTGGATTTATTTTAGTGATGATACAAGGAAGTGCTGAAGTGGTGAAGGCTCGGTGCTCCGGCGATTTAAGGTGCTCTTTATCCCAGTGTCCGTGGGTCCGTGGGTGCTCTGGTGCAGGTCGGTCACACGCTGCTGTCTGAGAGTCGTAGCTCAGCTCGTTGTTGCTCCACGTGGGGCTTTATAGCCCTAACTTGATGATTAGCAGGTGTGACCGATCTCTGGTGATTAGTGCAGCCAGGTCGACACTGATCTCCGCTCGTCACAGCGGTCAAATATAACTTAACTTTCTTCATATTTCTAATACTAACTAATCTGACTAATTTGACTGTTGATCATTCACTTTTAATCTAAATGTAATCTAAATGTTGCCGCAGCTCGTTAAGTTTTCGTTAGCCAGTCAGCTAATCATACTTTCAGTGCTAGGACCGTTACTTTTCAACCTTTACATGTTACCTCTGGGAGATATTATCAGGAGTCATGGTGTTAGCTTTCACTGCTATGCTGATGATACTCAGCTCTATATTTCAGCGCAGCCTGGTGATACACACCAAATTGAGAATCTAACAGAATGCATAGTCCATATAAAAAGCTGGATGATGAGTAACTTCTTAATGTTAAATTCTGAAAAAACAGAGGTGTTAATAATTGGACCTAAAAACCCCACATATAATAATCTAGAACACAGCCTATCACTTGATGGCTGCTCTGTTAATTCTTCATCATCAGTTAGGAACCTAGGTGTGCTGTTTGACCGCAATCTTTCCTTTGAAAACCATGTTTCTAGCATCTGTAAAACTGTGTTTTTCCATCTTTAAAATATATCTAAATTACGAGCTATGCTTTCAACCTCTAATGCAGAAATATTAATTCATGCGTTTATGACCTCGAGGTTAGATTATTGTAATGCTTTATTGGGTGGTTGTTCTGCACGCTTAATAAACAAACTTCATCTAGTCCAAAACGCAGCAGCTAGAGTCCTTACTAGAACTAGGAAGTATGATCATATTAGCCCGGTTCTGTCAACACTGCACTGGCTCCCTATCAAACATCGGATAGATTTTAAAATCTTATTAATTACCTATAAAGCCCTGAATGGTTTAGCTCCTCAATACTTGAGCGAGCTCTTATCACATTATAGTCCTGCACGTCCGCTGCGTTCTCAAAACTCTGGCCATTTGATAATACCTAGAATATCAAAATCAACTGTGGGCGCCAGATCCTTTTCCTATCTAGCACCTCAACTCTGGAACAATCTCCCTAACTCTGTTCGGGAGGCAGACACACTCTGCCAGTTTAAATCTAGATTAAAGACTAGATTAAAGGATTTTTAGGGTGCATTGAATAGATCAGCTGGAACTGGGAACATTCTTCATAAAACTAAAGCAAAAAGAATGCCATCTATGACACACACCCACTGTAAGTCCTTTGCACAAACTAAAATGCACTTAAAATTGAACTGGAAGTTAAGTGCTGGGCGTCCGGTCAGAGGGGAACTGGCCCCGACTGAGTCTGGTTTTTCCCAAGGACTTTTTTTCTCCATTCTTTCATGGATGGGGTTTTTGGTTCTTGCCGCTGTCGCCTCTGGCTTGCTTTGTTGGGGACACTTGGGGAATTTCATTGATTTGATTACAAATGCCGTCTCTTATACTGTTCAGTGCTTTGATACAATCTGTATTTCGCTTTTCTAGTGACGTTACAAAGTGTCCTCATTATAATATTTCCAGCCCCTAATCTGTACGTTTCCACCTGCTACATTTTGATTTCACGAGCAACAACAGTTACCAGTCCTGTTGCCATTGTGAAAGTTGAGTGAAATATGCTAACTGATTAGTCTTCTTTTGCACAGACGAGTCCCAGCCTCAGAGGAGACAAGAGAACAACAAATTATTCATCCAGTTCTAGATCTTTGTGGGTTAAACCGCTATCTCCGAAAGTTCAAAATGCTAACAGTCAAGATGATGTTGTCTCAGATCCAACCAGAGGATGGGTTTGTGACAGTCAACTGAAATATTGCCACAGCACAGGAAAACCAACTCCTCAGTGGACACTTTCTGGTCAGTACGTGTTGTTTGGCTGAAAGTACAGTGTAAATCCATTTATTATAGGGTGACTATAGATGCTATTTTAACGGATGTGTCCTGGCCAGGATTTCTATATAGCCTAAAATATCTAGGTTTTGGCTTTGTTTGCAGGCAGACCGATCAGTGTATGACATTGGTTCCTCATGTTTTCAAAATGCTCTCGAGGGGCTTTGAATAAACCCAATAAAAAAATCTTGGCCAGGACATGTTCTGGGAAAATGGCACATATGGTCACTCTAGTAAATAGACATGGGTCATTTTAGAAGAAGATACAAGCCGATCATTAAAAACATCAAATATAGACCTGCAGAATAAATGCAACTTAAACAGACTAAAAAGGCAGAAAGGTTTTTAACTTTACCCACAGAGAGATGCCATATATCCACTGAGTATCATAACTGGTTTGGTTTGTGTCATTAGAAACCTTTTCCTCTGTTTTGTTTGTTCCTCAAAACATTGTCAGAAGCTAGATATTTAAAGCCTAATAGATTCAGCTGTGGTTGCATTTCTCATCAAAATAAATGTATTATGCATGTTACAAACCACCTGAAATATAACAAGGAGTACTTTGGAGCAATTAAACTGGCAATTCTGTCGGGGTCACTGCAAGATATAACCATCTAAATAGAAGAAACCAATGCATTATTTACGGAGATTAGAAACATCAAATTATCTGCAACAATGTCTTAAAATAAACATTTAAACACTTGTTCCAAGTTTGCTCTTAATTTTTACTCTAAGGTGAGTAAATGATGACTGAATAGAAAACTATTCCTTAAACACCTGAGAAATCTGACAGGAAGGAATCTCTCTCACACACACACACACACACACACTATAAGTCTGACACTGACACTATAAAACTGACACAGCTGTGTTTAAAATGTAACTGTAAATTGATTGCTGGGTGTCCGGTCAGAGGAGAACTGAGACTGGTTTCTCCCAAGGATTTTTGGTAATGCTTTAGATTACAGCCTGTAATGTATCGAGTAATTACACAGAATTTTACAGCAGTTTTATATCTATAGAGTACCTCCACAGAACCTACTCATAAGTATAAGGGAACAGCATGTAACGGTTGGGGAATAAGGGGGTAATAACCTTGTTATAACACATCTATACTTTATTTTATAACTAAAGGTCACCTATTCTGAAATGAGGTATGTATGTCACACTTACCGAAAACTTGTAGGTAAATGAAAACAATGTGCAATGTTTAGGGAGATAAGAGGGCAATGACTTTAAAAATTAAAGAATATTTCATAACTAAGGTGTAAGTATTCTAGGATTATGTGTTACGCATGACTTTCTCACATATGTTGGTCGGCTTTTCTGCAGCGTCTTTTAAATACGTTTAAAAAGAGAGACTGTCCCTGACATTCATTACAAAACTAATCCCATGTGAATCAACTGTTTTATAAGAGTCCTTTTCCGTTAAGAGTTACGTTACTTTATGATGTGAATGATGTTTTTATTAGACAGATCAGCCGAATCTTCTTTCTCCAGAGCAAACAGATCAATGCCGCTTCTTCTAAACCTCTTGGCACAGTGTGAGAGAAGCTCCTTTCACACCGAGGACAGCGCTAAGGCTAAAAAAATAACTGTTTAAGTACAAAGCCGGTTTGAGTAAAAAAGTTTAATGTAATTTAATTTTGACTTTGTGTATTATGTATAAT
The DNA here is from genome assembly GCF_018831695.1 of Puntigrus tetrazona. Taxonomy (NCBI): domain Eukaryota; kingdom Metazoa; phylum Chordata; class Actinopteri; order Cypriniformes; family Cyprinidae; genus Puntigrus; species Puntigrus tetrazona. The sequence goes on along the minus strand of NC_056702.1, from coordinate 24,225,599 downwards.
AGGAAAAAGCTAGTAAGAATCTGGCACAGTTGATGTCTAAATGTGTCACCAAGCCAGCAGAGGGAGCCCTGACCTCTGGATGATCTGCGATCACTCCCTCTACTTCCTGTCTGAGGACTATAAAGACTGTTGTAGGCCCCTCACCTGCAGGTTGCATTGTTCGCCTGTTTCTTTGTTAGATCGCTCGTGGATTATTGTTTCTGGTTTCCCTGGTTTTGACCCTGTCTGTTTTTCGGTTTTCTGATTGTTTGCTGCCTGACCTGACCACCGCCTGTTTCTGGATTTTGTTATTGCCTCGCCTCTTATACATCTGTTTGCCCTGTTTGACGCCTGCCTGTTTTGACCATGCCTTCGTTTAATAAAAGCCTGCATATGGATCCGCACGCCTCAGACACCTCATTCGTGACAAAATGACATGCACAGACTCGAGCCGTCTATTTTTTAATTTATTTAAAAAGGAACAATGCACAATTTTATAAATGCTTTCATTTCATGCTTTGTGCTGAATTTAGAAACTAGTGGCTAGGACTAGACTTGAGCTCATCACTCGCTAGGTCACTCACTAGCTAGGTCACTCACTCGCTAGGTCACTCACTAGCTAGGTCACTCACTCGCTAGGTCACTCACTAGCTAGGTCACTCACTCGCTAGGTCACTCACTAGGTGTGCTTCTCTTGAATACGTCTAACACCAATGAGATGTACTTTATCTTTCTTTTGCCATCTAAAGCTGTTGTATCTCATTGTCTAAGTTTGAAAATGACAAAAAATATATATAATTGTAAAAGTAGTCAAATATTTTCATTTAGTTACCGAAAAGAAAATTTGTTTTTATATGATACTCCTTTTATTACTAGTACTCTCAACTGTGTTCAGGTTTGCAAAAATAACACATAATCTACATATCATACATTATAGACAACAACTGTAAAGTTGATCTCACGTTTTACAGTTTGGTTTCTACACAAATGAATTGTGTTGAGATACACGTAGTAAATACAACGAAGAGATTCATGACAAAGAAAGACTTTGAGAAAGGGATCAACCTGTTTGTTCCTCCGTATCTTCATGTTTCTTCAGTTTTCACGTCTTCACTCTCATTTTTAATAAAAGTCATCTCTCTGTTTGTTGTTCACGTCTGAATCTAAAAACGTCTTCAATCCTCACCTCTTCACTCTCTTCCTTAATTAACGCCATTTTTATAATAGTGAGTCACATGGATCTATAATTCATAAACAAAAAGATGAAACCAAACCCAATCTGTGTTTGTCTCAATCGTTTTTCTTATGGTGAAGACTAAGATGTGTCTTTAATCTAGATTTAAACTGGCAGAGTGTGTCTGCCTCCTGAGGACACTTGTAAGGCTTCTCTCCGGTGTGAACCCTAATGTGAGCCTTGAGGCTTCCTTTATTCATGAAGCTCTTCCCACACAGATCGCAGGTGTGAGACTTCTCTCCAGTGTGACCTCTAATGTGAGCCATTAGTTGACCGTTTCCTGTGAAATCCTTCCCACATAGTTTGCAGGAGTGAGGCTTGTCTTCGGCGTGGACTCTCATGTGAGTGATCAGATGAGCTTTGGATGAGCAACTCTTCCCACACTTTTTGCAGGTGTGAGGATTGTTTCTGGTGTGAACTCTCAAGTGGGCTGTAAGTTTTTTCTCCAGTATAAACCCCTTTTCGCAGTGAGGGCATCTGAACGGCTTCTCTTCAGAGTGATTTCTCATGTGGTTATTAAAGTTTTCCTTCTGACCGAAATCTTTTCCACACAGTTTGCAGGTCAAAGGGCCTTGTACAGAATGAGTTCTCATATGGCTATTTAGACTCTGACTTTTAATGAAACTAAATAAGTTGACAAAAATAAGTTGAGACTGGTTTATTTGCACAAAGCAAGACATTTAAAATATCAAATCCAACAACATGCATGTTAGATCCCATGGCCAGTAACCTCTGAACCTTTTGAAATTATGTTTTTGCTTTTTCTGGGACATGTTCCAAATACTAAATAAAGTGATTTTTCAGGAGACACGAAAAGACCATGCAAGTGTTTTGCTCCACTTTTTTGGGAATAGGTTCATTATCCAACTCCATAGCACTTTTAGCACAGCTAATTAGACCAGCAGCATTCAAAAATGACCAAAGAGTTTCAGTATTTTCCCTATTTGTAGTTATATTGTGTACTAAGACCGGGGGGAAATTAAATGTTTTCTAGGCTGATATGATTAGGAATTGAACTCCCATTGCAGTGTAATAATCAAGGATGTTTACTGCCGTCCAGTGAAGGTCTGGCTGTATACTTCCTTGATTTTTTAACTTTTAATTTTCTGCAGGTCTTAATACACGATATACAGCTGGATTTAACTAGAATGAAACCTACAAATGAAGATAGATTTTTAAAAAAGTCCTGATATTCAAACAGACTACCCAGTTGTTAATTAAAAACATGGAAACACATTAAAAATGATCTCTTCTACATCTCTTGTAGGGGTGAGGTATTACAGCTTTTTGCTACGGTTGTTCCTCAAGGCTCAGTGCTAGGCCCATTTCTCTTCTCCAGATACATGTGACCCATCTAAAGTTTGCAAGTCCGATGAAAAGTTAGCTCCTCTCCTGTCCCAGCTCACAATGACTATAACAGAGGCTATTACAAGTTCACAAGAATATTATTCACATATGAAATCCATAACTGAAAGCATCTCATCGGAAAGAGATCCAGGCCAAAATAACAAATCAAAGGAAAATCGAGTTTAACTAACCAAACAATAATTCCCAAAACGAATAGAGTTCCCTAACTCCCTAGCTGGCCAAAAACCAGGACATTTTACACTCATTTTCATTTACACTTCAGTTTTAATATTTGTACTATTTACCTTTATTTTTTTCCAAGTGCAAAACTGATTTTTATATTTCTTGATTCATGTCTTCAGATAGTAACGTTTTCTTTGTTAAAGTAAAGTGAGATCTGTGCATCATCTGCACACAAAGTCTGTTTCTGCTATTGACTCGCACTATAATGAGATCAGGTAGACACTGATAATGTTTGTGTTCATTCTGAGGGATTATTCATTCAAAACCAGAAATTACTTTTCTTTCTTAAAAGAACCTCAAAATGTGTTTTGATCAGTACACACAGAAAGAAAGTAATGTTTACAAGACTCCATTATGACCAAAAAACGTTTGATTTAGTAGCAGATATTGGGATTAATGTTCACAAAAGGGCTAGTTGTTTTGATTGGCTGTATTCTAAATAAATTAATTAGATGTGTTGTGAGACAAATAACAGAAGCCTGACACAGAATGAAACCAACCTGTTACACGCTTGACTCTGAAAGATCCTTCAGTCTCTTCTATAATATACACAATCTCTGTTTGTTGTTCCTCAGTATCTTCTTGTTTGACTTCCTCAGTCTTCACATCTTCATCCTCTATTTTAAACTGCATCTTTGATTGTGTCTTAGTATAGTCATGGTCGACTAAGAAAGCTTCTTCAGTCTTCACGACTTTATACTCTTCAATATTAAAAGGCATCTCTGTTTGTTCGTCAGTATCTTCTTGTTTGAAAGCGAAACCTTCTTCAATCTTCACGTCTTCACTCTCCTCTTTAATAAACGTCATCTTTGTGTGTGTGTCAGTCTCTTTGGCCAGAGTTTATCTGTGTTTAAGATGGGAATCATTGACAGACAGAATAACACATTAATGTCATGACTCAATCAGCTCACTAGTTCAGTAGTCAGCACACTACTGGGAGTGCAGAATTATTAGGCAAATGAGTATTTTGACCACATCATCCTCTTTATGCATGTTGTCTTACTCCAAGCTGTATAGGCTCGAAAGCCTACTACCAATTAATCATATTAGGTGATGTGCATCTCAGTAATGAGAAGGGGTGTGGTCTAATGACATCAACACCCTATATCAGATAATTATTAGGCAACTTCCTTTCCTTTGGCAAAATGGGTCAAAAGAAGGACTTGACAGGCTCCAAAAAGTCAAAAATAGTGAGATATCTTGCAGAGGGATGCAGCACTCTTAAAATTGTCAAGCTTCTGAAGCGTGCTCATCGAACAATCAAGTGTTTCATTCAAAATAGTCAACAGGGTCGCAAGAAGCGTGTGGAAAACCAAGGCGCAAAATATCTGCCCGTGAACTGAGAAAAGTCAAGCGTGCAGCTGCCAGGATGCCACTTGCCACCAGTTTTGCCATATTTCAGAGCTGCACCATCACTGGAGTGCCCAAAAGCACAAGGTGTGCAATACTCAGAGACATGGCCAAGGTAAGAAAGGCTGAAAAACCACCACCACTGAACAAGACACACAAGCTGAAACATTTACATTTACATTTAGTCATTTAGCAGACGCCTTTATCCAAAGCGACGTACAAATGAGGTAGGCAATAGAAGCAAATATCAGCAAAAGGGCAGTAGTGCATAAGTGCTCTGAGTGGGGTCTTGTCTTACCTAACGCAGACACAAGGCTTTTTTTTTTTTTTTTTTTTTTTTTAAACAAGAAAAGGATAGAAGGAGCAGGAGAAGAAGAGAGTGCTATCAATGTTGGGTCAAGTGTAAACGTCTAGACTGGGCCAAGAAATATCTCAAGACTGATTTTTCTAAGGTTTTATGGACTGGTGAAATGAGAGTGAGTCTTGATGGACCCGTGGCTGGATCGGTAAAGGGCAGAGAGCTCCAGTCCGACTCAGACGCCAGCGAGGTGGAGGTGGAGTACTGGTTTGGGCTGGTATCATCAAAGATGAGCTTGTGGGGCCTTTTCGGGTTGAGGATCCTGCTGACAGTTTCTTGAAGACACCTTCTTCAAGCAGTGGTACAGGAAGAAGTCTGCATCCTTAATACTACAGTTCAACCTTGCCAGGAAATTACTTATACAGTTCAACCTTTCTAAAAGGACATTACCATTTTTTCTATTCATTCTGACTGCATTTACTTCTTTAAATCCTTTGAATTCGTCAATTATTCTGATTTCAATATACAAAAAACCACTGGTGCCTCCACCACTCCAACCAGATAATTTAGAGTAATCAATCCTGCAGTTCTTTTGTAAAAAAGGTGACTGCTTACCTGTTTTGTTGTTCAGTACTGATGGTTGAAGCAGAGGATTCCCAGAAGAGACCTCGTCTCAGACAGATTCGGGTGCCCCCTCCAAATTGTTGGGAAAATCTTCGTTGTTTCCCTCCCAGGTTCAGGTCTGTCAATGATGAGACTTACTCTTAAATTTACTATCTTAATTAGTTTAATAAAGTCAGAATAATTGAGACTGAGCTCAGGATACAGAACAACAGCATTAACACACACACACACACACACACACACTCACACTTTTTTTTCTCTTACTCTTGCAAGTACAATTTATTTATTTATTTTTAATTCATGTTAAATAATTCATTAGCACAAGTCAAGCTGTGATACCAAACAGGACCACAGGGAGACACCAAAAATCATAATATTAATATTGAGGAGCAAAAGATGACGGAATATTTTTATTTTTGGGTGCACTGTTCCTTTAACATTATGGGCGGGACTAACAGAAACTGACGAATCATCGGTGCGACAAGTGTGTGATTTCCACCAATAGAAAGAGGGGAAATCAGGAAAATACCCGTATTTGATCAAGAAAACAAGTCTTAAACATATATATTTAAAATAATTGTATAAAGCCATATTGAAATAAGTCATTTATTATCATGATCGTTTAATAAATTGTGTTTATTTGTAAAATGACCAGCTTCTCCTCGTAGCCTCAGCACTGCTCTAAACAGGAAGAACCTTGCTGAGAAAAAGAAAGTGAAAGCAGATTGTGTTTTACATGCGACGTTTACACTTGATCGTAAGAACTTTTCTTCATTTTCAAAAACTGATCATTCATCTTTTTATTTGTTCTTGTGGGAAGATACATAAACTTCATGAGAAAACAAAGACATTTTGAGAAGTTGTCTAGAAACTGAACGTTTTGATCAAAGCAAGTCTTCAGCTGTGGAGCAGAAAGACACTTCCTTATTCATGTAAGTAAAGATTAAATACTGTCTTAATCATGAAACACTCATGAAACATGATCAAATATGAACAAACAGGACTCATAAAACTGTAAGATGTTTCTTTCTAATCTTCTAAAAACACTTTTTTAAACTTTTATAAAATCTGTAAAAAAGTGTAACTGAAAGTATCCTGAAGTTGTTACACATTTTTTACCATGTTTTTAACGGCTGTAATAAGGTTGAGATACACTGTAATATGAAATGTAATAAATGTATTTCATTAATATTAGTCATGCATTCTCATGTCTTTCTTTAATATAAAGACAATATCTCATCTTCATGTTCGTTGTGTGATCTTGAGTGAGATTCATTTCTACATTTATTAATAGATAAACCCATGTCATTGTTTAAGTAGTTACTGTACTTTTTGTGATTGTCTGTTATTTCCATCTAGAGTCAGTGTTGAAGATCAAACTGTTCAGATCCATCATGAATGAAACACAAACATCTGGAGATGAAGAGTATTCTCCAGCCTGCAGGTACTTTGAGGAACACAATAAAGCTTTTCTCTTATAGAAATAAAACCATGAACATTTACAAGTTTATTTATTATAATTTATTTTATATACAAATATTTTTTGAGCATAATTTTATTATCTTGTAATATATTAAGATGATTCTGATTATAAAGTATAACATCTGTTCTGTTTCAGCTCAGTTCATCAGAAGAGATCAGAAGCAGAGCCCAGCTGTGTGTCTATGAAGAGTGACAGGTCTATGGATGAGCCAATGAAGTTTAAGAGTGAAGATTCACAGCCTGGACTCAGGTATGACACTTATATGATGTTTTGATTTACAATTTATATTATCATATTTTATTAAATTTAAGTCAATAGTTTTTGTAAATACACTGTATGAAATGTTGAATATCTCTCTGTTGTCTGTTTTAGTTCAGTTCATCAGAAAAGATCAGAAGAAGAGTCCAGCTGTGTGTCTATGAAGAGAGAGACATCTGTGATTCAGTCTTTAGATTTTAAGAGAGGAGTCCTCGACACACTTAGATCAAATCTGCTGAAGAAGTTTGAGTGTCTGTGTGAGGGAACAGCGACGCAGAGAAACCCAACACTGCTGAATAAGATCTACACAGAGCTCTACATCACAGAGAGTGAGAGAGGAGAGATCAATAATGAGCATGAGGTGAGACAGATTGAGACACAATCCAGGAGAGAAGCAACAGAGGACACAGCCATCAAATGCAGTGACATCTTCAGACCTTTACCTGGACAAGACAAAGACATCAGAACTGTGCTGACAAAGGGAGTCGCTGGCATTGGAAAAACAGTCTCTGTGCAGAAGTTCATCCTGGACTGGGCCGAAGGGAAAGACAATCAGGACGTCCAGCTCATATTTCCACTTCCTTTCAGAGAAATCAACTTGATGAAGGACAAAACACTCAGTCTTTCAGATCTTCTTAACAACTTTTTCCCTGAAACTAAAGAAATGGAAATATCCAGTGATGAATATAAAGTGTTGTTCATCTTTGATGGTCTGGACGAGTGTCGTCTGTCTCTGGACTTTAAGAGTAAAGTGAATCTGTGTAATATATCTGAGTCAGCCTCAGTGGATGTGCTGCTGATGAACCTGATTGTGGGTGTTACGTGACCGCATTTGTTTCTCTCCTTCTTTTCTGTGATTGGATAATTTTTTAGTGACGTCTTTTCTGTTATTTGCTGCTGTTTTTTATTAGGTTTCTTTATTGGTTCGCCTGACCATCTGGGAGGATCTGGATGTCCAATCAGGAGCCGCGATGCAGAATTTAAATGGAATTGGTGTGCATGTTTCGGGAGGGCGGTGGAGTTGTGGCTAGCTTCACCGTACCTCATTTGTGCTGTGGTTTTCTTTTGAGTACTGTAATCGAACAAACTGAGATGAGTTAATTTAATCGAGAGAAGAGGGAGTTAGTGATGTCACGTGACGTACATTTCCCCCAACACGTAGGTGTACCTATGTTTAACTCACTAGTTTAGGAGCGGGTGCTGTTTGTGTATTTATGTTTCAGCTAGGGTAGTTTATTATTTGTTTTCTTTCTTTTCAGTTAGGTTAGAGGAAAAGGGGGATTTCAGTTAGTATTGTATGTTTTGTTAATTTCTTTTATTTAGCACCGCTGTTTTTTTTTTCTTCTCTCTGTTTGTTTCGTTTGTACAACCTGTATATATATGTATATATATTGACTCACTCACGATCAGATTGCTTTTGGCAAGAGCCAGTTAATAAAGCGAACCGCGAGGTTTGTAGTAAAAATCTCGGATTGTTTTGGTTTCTTTCTTCTTCCCCGTTCTCGGATGTTATTCAAAAGGTTTATTTCTCCCGGTTATGTGCGTCCTTATTTTCCCTAGACCATCACACCAATAGGGGGCGTAACATAAATGGGGGCTCGTCCGGGATATATATGTCCATGTCCGGTTGCTTGGGAGGTCCTTCCTGTTTACTCTGAGGACGGTGTTGGATTGAATTGAAACGTGGATCGTGTTTGTTGGGTAAGAGTGGCGCAGTTTTGGAGTTTGTGGTTTAGAACAGCACCTTTATGAAAATTCTTGTTGGTAGGCTTTATGATGTCGGAGATTGTACTTAAGTTTATCGAGACGCCATCGTTAGATGCTCTTAATGATTTTCGTAAAGATGATTTGATTGCACTAGCTGACCACTTCCGAATTTCTGTTCGTCGGCAGTCACTAAAAAGAGAAATTAAAGCTGCTGTGTTAGATGGGTTAATATTACTAAAAGTTCTGAGTCTGCCCGAGTCTGTGTCTGATGAAGCTCAAACTGTTACGGAGGAAAATGTTTCTGAGGGCGCGGAGAGTGACGTTGAAGAGGCTGGCTCGGTTAAAGCGGACGCGGAGGCCGAAGCTAAGACCGGTCTACCTCAGTTTATACCGTTTTCTCCGGCAACGCCCATGTCCAAAGAGGACGTGAATCTAAAAGTCCGTCTTGAGCGCTCCGCATTGAGGCGGAAGAATGCTAAAGTTCGACGGGCTGAGTTTGAGTTGAAACTCGAAGTCAGGCGGCTCGAGATTCAGGCCGAGAAGGAGGTTCAGCTGCGCCGGCTGGAGTTGGAGGAGGGGAAGCTCTCGTCTGGGTCCGCTGGCCAAGCGGCGGCTCCCGGCCCAGTGAATAAAGACTCGGTAGGTGAAAAATCTCCTATATTTGATGTCAGTAAAAATATTCCTTTAGTGCCTTTGTTCAGAGAGACGGAGGTGGACAGTTATTTTTCTGCATTTGAAAGAATTGCGATGTCATTGAACTGGCCTAAAGATGTTTGGGCGTTATTATTACAGTGCAGATTAGTGGGTAAGGCGATGGAAGTTTTTTCCACTTTGCCTTTAGCCGAAAGTTTGCAGTATGATAACGTTAAGGCAGCTATTTTGCGCGCTTATGAACTCGTACCTGAAGCCTACCGACAAAAATTTCGAGGCCATAGGAAAAGTAACAGTCAGACGTTCGTTGAATTCGCACGTGAGAAAGGGATTTTGTTTGATAAGTGGTGCGTTCGAGTCAAGCTAGCGATTTTGCTTCTCTCGTGAGCTTATACTTCTTGAGGATTTCAAGAAGTGTTTACCTGAACGCATCGTATTATATCTAAATGAGCAAAAGGTGACGACGTTATCGATTGCTGCTGTTTTGGCCGATGAATTTGCGCTAACGCATAAAAACGTGTTTTCTGTTGTGCGCGTGACAAGCCTGGTGTTGTGGCTGCATCTTTGAATACTGTACCGCCAAGATCAATGGGGAACGGTTTAGAGAAAAACGTGAGTGTTTTTATTGCCATAAAGTAGGTCATGTCATTGCTGACTGTATGGTATTAAAGAGAAAATCAAATCCGGTTAAAACGCAGTCAGTAGGTCTTATCAAAACTTCTTTAGTACAGGCTGATTCAGGGTATGAACCATTTTTGTTAGATGGTTTTGTGTCTTTCAGTGGTCAACTTGAGGACCGAGTTGCAGTGAGAGTGTTGAGGACACTGGTGCTGCTCGCTCGTTGATGCTTGTGGTGATGTTTTGCCTTTCTCCAAGGAGTCTGGTTTGGATTCCAGCATTTTAGTGCAAGGTATTAGTATGGAAGTAATAAAAGTCCCATTACATCGAGTACATTTGCAATCTGAGCTTGTAACTGGCTTTGTTGACGTGGGGGTACGACCTACCTTACCAGTTCCTGGTATTGAGTTCATTCTGGGTAATGATTTAGCAGGGGTCGTGTGTTGCCAGTTTTAGAGGTTTTGGATAATCCTGTGATTACTCCTACTTCAGCAGAATTGACTCAGAGATTTCCAGAAGTTTTCCCAGCGTGTGTCCTGACTCGGTCTCAGACGAAGAGGATGGGAACGGAGTTTACACTAGATGACACCTTCATGTGCACTGATCATCCAGTTCAAGTTGATGTGGAGTCTGTCAGTGTCAAAGAGCATCCATGCCAGGAGTCAGAATCAGAACAGGTTAGTAAGTGTCTATCACCCCATATTTTTACTCGGAAACATTTAGTTAATGCTCAGAGGAATGATGTGACTTTAGCAAAGTGTTATGATGCAGTGTCTATTAAGAAAGGGGACGCAGTTTATTTTATTGAAGGTGATTTGTTAATGCGAAAATGGAAACCCAGAGTAGCTGATGAGGAATGTTTCGCTGTCTGTCAGATAGTGCTACCTGTAGCATATCGCTCACATGTACTAGCACTAGCCCATGACCATGCAATGGCAGGTCATTTAGGTGTGGCTAAAACTTATAATCGGGTATTGCAACATTTCTTTTGGCCTAGATTAAAAACTGATGTGGTGGAATACTGCCGCTCGTGTCCTGCTTGCCAGGTCATGGGTAAACCAAACCAGGTGATTCCACCTGCACCATTAATTCCGATTCCGGTGCTCGGTGAGCCTTTTGAACATGTTGTAGTGGACTGTGTTGGTCCACTACCCAAGACAAAAACTGGAAATCAGTTCCTTCTAACGGTGATGTGCATGGCAACCCGATATCCAGAAGCCATTCCTTTGAGAAAAATTACCTCAAAGGCAGTAATAAGAGCCTTGGTTAACTTTTTTTTTCTACTTTTGGATTACCTAAATTAGTACAGTCAGATCAGGGAACTAACTTTATGTCCAAGTTATTTAAGCAGACATTGCAGACGTTAGGAATTAATCACCGTACGTCTAGTCCCTATCACCCAGAAAGTCAGGGTGTGCTAGAACGTTTCCACCAGACACTGAAATCTATGCTAAAAAAGTATTGCTGGGAGTCCGGTAATGACTGGGATGAAGGTGTCCCATTTGTTCTTTTGCAGTACGCGAGACTGTTCAAGAATCCTTAGGTTTTAGTCCAGCTGAACTTGTGTTCGGACATTCAGTTCGAGGACCGCTGAAGGTTTTTAAAGAACAACTTCTGGATTGTGGTAAAGACTTGAGTCCTTCTCAGAATGTTCTTGATTATGTCACTCGTTTTTCGTGACGTGTGCAGAAAGCTTGTGTTCAGGCTAAAAAGGAGCTTGCTAGAACTCAGGGTTGCATGAAAGAGCGTTATGATAAAACAACGGTCACGCGCTCTTTTTCTGTTGGTGATCAGGTACTCGTGCTATTACCAATTCCAGGTTCTGCTCTGTCGGCACGTTTTGTTGGTCCATATGAAGTGCTGGGGAGAAGGAGTGAGACGGACTATATAATCGGAACACCTGATCGTAGAAGAAAAAAACGTATCTGTCATGTCAACATGCTTAAAGTATATCATTCTAGGGAGGAGTCTCCTTTGTGTCATCCAGAGAAGTGCTCGGTGCCTGTGCTTTCTTCTGCTGCCGTGAGTAGTGTGGTTTTTCCAGCTAAAACTGTTGATATGGATGAGGATAAGCTGCCAGTTGGTCCGATTTCTTTTGCACGTCTGTCTAATTCAGAAGTGTTGGCTGATTTGTCTGCGTTTTTGTGTCATCTAACTAACGAACAACAGGCTGACCTTGTGAGTTTGATTCAGAGTTTTCCTTCAATTTTTGGTGATGTACCAAAGCAAACTGATGTTCTGTATCATGACATTGACGTACAAAATGCCATTCCTATTAAGCAGCATCCATATCGTTTAAATACTACAAAGCGAGCTATGATGAAGAAAGAGGTAGAGTACTTATTACAAGAAGGTTTTGCAGAGCCTAGTGTAAGTCCTTGGAGCTCTCCATGTTTGCTAGTTCCGAAGGCTGATGGTAGTGTCCGATTTTGTACTGATTATCGGAAAGTAAATTCTGTCTCAGTGCCTGATTGTTTCGTTACCCGGATGGATGACTGCATTGATAATGTGGGTGCAGCCAAGTTTGTTAGTAAGCTAGATATGCTTAAGGGATACTGGCAAGTTCCTTGACTCGAGAGCATCAGAAATTTCAGCTTTTGTGACCCCAGATTCGTTTCTACAGTACCGGTTATGGCGTTTGGCCTTCGTAATGCACCCGCGACCTTTCAACGTTTAGTAAATACAGTATTGGCAGGAGTCCCAAATTGTAGTGCATACCTTGATGACCTTGTAGTTTACTCTTCAACCTGGTCTGAGCATATGTGTACACTTGCTACGGTGTTTCAGCGACTGGCTAATGCATCATTGACACTTAACTTGGCGAAATGCGAGTTTGGTAAGGCTACGGTCACTTATTTAGGGAAGCAGGTTGGAGGTGGTCAGATCCGTCCTGTGGATGCAAAAGTGACTGCCATCAAAGAATTTCCAGCACCTACTACTAAGCGTGAGCTCCGCAGATTCTTAGGGATGGTTGGCTATTATCGTAGTTTCTGTAAGAATTTCTCTTCTGTTGCTAAATCGCTAACTGATTTGCTTAGTCCCACAAAAGAATTTATTTGGTCTGATGAACACCAACATGTATTCGAAACCATTAAAAACCTATTGTGTAGCTCACCTGTTTTATCTGCACCTGATTTTTCACTTCCTTTCAAATTAGAGGTGGATGCTAGTGCCGTTGGAGCTGGTGCTGTGCTCTTACAGGAAGATAAAGAAGGTATTGACCATCCTATTTGTTTCTTTTCCAAGAAATTTAATAAGCATCAACTAAATTATTCAACCATTGAGAAAGAGGCTCTAGCACTGTTGATGTCCTTACAGCATTTCGAAGTTTATGTGGGGTCTACCCCATATCAAGTGATAGTGTATAACGGATCACAATCCCCTTACCTTCTTGTGTCGAATGTACAACCACAATCAGCGGCTTATGCGTTGGGCTTTAATTGTCCAAGATTACAACCTGGAAATTCGGCACAAGAGAGGCACAGATAACGTGGTAGCTGATGCTCTTTCTAGAGTTTAACAAGTGGGTACAAATTGTTTTGTTATTTTTTTTTTTCAGTAAACAAACACTTTAATGTTTGTTTTTTTTAAGGGGAGGTGTTACGTGACCGCATTTGTTTCTCTCCTTCTTTTCTGTGATTGGATAATTTTAGTGACGTCTTTTCTGTTATTTGCTGCTGTTTTTTATTAGGTTTCTTTATTGGTTCGCCTGACCATCTGGGAGGATCTGGATGTCCAATCAGGAGCGCGATGCAGAATTTAAATGGAATTGGTGTGCATGTTTCGGGAGGGCGGTGGAGTTGTGGCTAGCTTCACTGCACCTCATTTGTGCTGTGGTTTTCTTTTTGAGTACTGTAATCGAACAAACTGAGATGAGTTAATTTAATCGAGAGAAGAGGGAGTTAGTGATGTCACGTGACGTACATTTCCCCAACACGTAGGTGTACCTATGTTTAACTCACTAGTTTAGGAGCGGTGCTGTTTGTGTATTTATGTTTCAGCTAGGTAGTTTATTATTTGTTTTCTTTCTTTTCAGTTAGGTTAGAGGAAAAGGGGATTTCAGTTAGTATTGTATGTTTTGTTAATTTCTTTTATTTAGCACCGCTGTTTTTTCTTCTCTCTGTTTGTTTCCGTTTGTACAACCTGTATATATATGTATATATATTGACTCACTCACGATCAGATTGCTTTTGGCAAGAGCCAGTTAATAAAGCGAACCGCGAGGTTTGTAGTAAAAATCTCGGATTGTTTTGGTTTCTTTCTTCTTCCCCGTTCTCGGATGTTATTCAAAAGGTTTATTTCTCCCGGTTATGTGCGTCCTTATTTTCCCTAGACCATCACACCAATAGGGGGCGTAACAGTGGGGAATCTGCTTCCCTCTGCTCTCATCTGGATCACCTCCAGACCAGCAGCAGCTGATCTCGTCCCCTCTGAGTGCGTCCATCGAGTGACAGAGGTACGAGGCTTCAATGAGCCCCAGAAGGAGGAATACTTCAGGAAGAGGATCAGTGATCAGAGTCTGGCCGACAGGATCATCTCACACCTGAAGTCCTCCAGGAGCCTCTTCATCATGTGTCACATCCCAGTCTTCTGCTGGATCTCAGCCACTGTTCTTGAGAAGATCTTGAGTCAAGCAGAGACTGGAGAGATTCCCAAGACTCTCACTCAAATGTACACACACTTCCTGATCCTTCAGACCAACATCAAACATGAGAAAAACTATGAGAAGAACGTGACAGATGAAGACATGATCCTCAAACTGGGGAAACTGGCTTTCCAGCAGCTTGTGAAAGGAAACCTGATCTTCTATGATGAAGACCTGAGAGAGTGTGGCATTGATGAGACAGAAGCATCAGTTTACTCAGGACTGTGCACTCAGATCTTCAGAGAGGAGCTGGGCTTGTTTCAGGGGAAAGTCTTCTGCTTCATTCATCTGAGCCTTCAGGAACATCTAGCAGCTCTATATGCACACCTCTCCTTAACATTAAAGAAGATAAATGTGTTTGACCAAATCCAACAAAAATCTTTCTTTACTGTCTTCTTTAATAAAATCAGACTATTATCTGAGCTGCATGAGAGAGCTGTGAACGAGGCTCTAAAGAGTAAGAATGGACACCTGGATCTTTTCCTGAGGTTTCTTCTGGGTCTCTCAGTGGAGTCCAATCAGACTCTCTTAAGAAAACTACTGACACAGACAGGAAGCTGCTCCGATAACAAAGAGGAAACAGTTCAGTTCATCAAACAGAAGATCAGTGAGAATCACTCTTCAGAGAAATCCATCAATCTGTTTCACTGTCTGAATGAACTGGGTGATGATTCACTGATGCAGGAGATCCAGGGTTATCTGAAATCTGGAGGAATAAGAGAAATCAAACTCTCCTCTTCACAGTGGTCAGCTCTGGTTTATGTGTTGCTGACATCAGAGCAGAAGATGGATGTTTTTGATCTAAAACAGTTTATTGGGAAACGAGATACAGTAGATGAAGTTCTTCAGTATCTGTTACCTGTGGTTAAAGAATCCAGATCAGTTCGGTAAGTAACACTGAAGATCAATACACTTTAAAAACATGTTCATGATATAGTTTGTGTTTTTACTAAAATTAATGTGAATGATCACATTTCTGGCAGTGAACAGGAGAGTTTTGGGAGACTCACTAAACCAGTCGATGAGGTCTTTGTGTGATCTGTGTAACAGTTCCTCCAAAATTATGCAGCACTTTTTCAGATTTCTTTTTCTTCAACATTTATGCCAATATTTGTGCCATTTATTGTGGTGTTTTGCAGGAAAAATATAACATTCATATGAAAATATATCAACATTCTTCTAACATAAAAAGAGAAGACTAAAAATGATCAACTAATATTATCAACAAATTATCAACATTTAACTTCACGTAACTATTTAATATTAAATATATACTTTTTTTTAATTTTTAAGTACTCAATATTTGTTTTATTTTAATCTGTTTTTTGCATTTTAACAGAGCAGTAGATATTTAGCAATTTTAGAGCATGCATTAAGTAACTAATGCAAACAATGTATTAATGATAAACAGCCAAGTAATTGCCAGCAGTGCATGATAAAGAAAGAAAAATGCAACCAATGCATTAACCTTTGCAAGTAACTCATCCATTCTAAAGATTGACAACTATGCATCATCTCCACATAATTGACAAAAGAAATGTAAAAACCAACATTTCATTTCTTATTTGAATTTCTGTATAAAGTGTTTGTGATGCTACACATAAGATCAAAATCTACTGAATCATCCCTGGTTTCCTCTCAAAAGCTATTAGTTGTAGTACAAGAAAACCAAGGCTCTGAGAGTTTGGTTAGTAGTTAACCTCCTTTGGCTTAATAACACCAGCTTGTTCACCAGCTTTCTTCATTCACTAAGTTTGAGAAAGCATATTTGTACCATTTGGCCGAGGTACTCTCATGTAGATCTTTCCAGAACACTTCCAATTCTACCATGTCTGCTCTGGAAGATGCTGAGAAACTGGAGGATAACCTTGTGTTTGTCAGCCGTGATGAAGATCTGGCCATTTAAAGATTGAGTCTTAAATTGTCTCATGAACTCTTTACACCAATGGTGATGAATGTCTGCCACACTTCTGGGATTAAAATATACAAAAAGAATGAAAGTCTAAGCAAGGTTCACCCCAGTGGTAAATGTAATTGCATTTCTGAAAATGAAGACAAAGTATACAACTAGACTATGATAATATTTAATCTATGAAATTTTGAATTGTGTTTTTTACGTTGCTGAAGGAAGTATGTGACAGGTCTATAAAGAGTAATTTTAATGACATTATCCTGTTTCCTGTGTTTATTTTCTGTCCTTTATTTCCTTTGTTCCTAAATATGAGTGCATTTGTTTTCATAAAAATAAATAAAGAAATATTATTAATAATGAAAATAGTAATAAAAAATCTGACTTTTAAGGACAATCTGGGCATATAAGCAGTTTCAGTGCAAAAAACAAAGAAGCACACAATAGGGGCAGAAAACATTCTAAGCACTACCTTGCTGGTCTGTGTCAACATTACATTGGAACAATTGGTCTAGAAATGGTTGCCATATACTATAAGACACATAACAATATTACACATAACTCCATACCGGACTCTTTCCATGTGCAATATTCCAGTGAGATATGTCAACCAGGTCTTAAACTGAGGAACAGTGTCTGATTTCCACAGCCTGAGAATGATACTCTTAGCAATAATCCTTCCTTAAATGATGGTACTTTGTACAGACACATTATGATCTCACAGAGAAACAGAATAACCAAATAATGCTATTTCAGGACCAAGTATGACAGAGAACCACTTAAATATGTCACACCAAAAATCTTAAAGTATTGGACATGTCCAAAAGAGATGGGTCAAAGAGCAGGTTTACATCGGTCACAAATAGGAGAGATGGTAGGAAGAAAAAAGCAACTTAAAAATTAACTTGGGGTTTTTGGGCAGAATAACTCCAAGATACTTAAGTCTGTCTGTGATTTAAAAGGGAGATTATGCAAGAATTCAGTATCAAGATCAGCACCTAAAGACATAAATTAATTATATATCCAGAGAATATGATTTTACAAAATGATTTTATAAGACCTAAGAGTATAGCATCTGACAGAAAAAGAACAATATTGTCTGTGTATAAGGAGATGTAATGATCCACATTTCCCAGACTTACAGGTTCGATAAGTGAATGATTTCTAATCCTGACTGCAAGAGGCTCAATCTCTATGACAAAAAGCAAAGGACTGAATGGATATTTCAGCCAGAAGATCTGGAAAGATGTGTATTGGTCTGCCCTCATAGTGAAGAGGAACCAGTTGAAGTATTTTTTCCTTCTTTGGAAAGTGATGAATCTGATGAATCCATAAATTGTTTTATGACAAAGGGCTTCATTCTCTGATTGTATTTTCACACACTTCTGCTCAATGTGAGAGAGCAGACGGTCAAAATCTGCAGTAGCATTTACAACCTCAATTGATTCTATCCCAGAGCCTCAAAAAAGATGCCTGAGTGGACACCAAAGATGCTTCCACAAAAAACTAATCGGTCGGTCATCGTTTTGCTCATATTCTTTAATGTCAAAAGAATACTGCTAGATTCAGACTCGAAACCAGACTCAGAGACTGAAGCGGCCTGTTCTTCCATCTCCAGCGGTGACTGAGCAGGAGGATCATTCAAGGGTTTACCTTTTCGGTCTTAGGTTTTGTCGTTGTATAGTCCTTTACTAATCAACGTTATGTAAAGATACAAGTGAAACCCAGAGTAATCACAGTAGTGAACGAAAAATATAAAATATATAGAGGAGCTTCACTAAAACACGACTACTCCATTCAGTACTCACCGTTTTTATATTTTTTGTAAATTTGAATTAATACAAACCTACTTCAATTGGATCCATTCTTCCTATTACAGTTGTTTTACAAGGAATTGAATTATTTAAAATCTAAAGGAAGGCCATTTAATTTTGTTCAATCTAATTGTTTGTCTTGTTCTTTACACAGGCTATGTGGATGCAATCTCACTGCTCAGTCTTGTGGACGCTTGTCTTCAGTTTTACAATCCTCAAACTCAAACATCCTGAGAGAGCTGGACCTGAGTAACAATGACCTGCAGGATTCAGGAGTGAAGCTGCTCTCTGAAGGACTGAAGAGTCCAAACTGTCATCTGGAGATACTGAGGTAAAGGCTTTCAATAAAACAAATAAGAAAAATGTGTTTATCAAATTGAAAAGCTTACAATGTCATTTTAATATTATTATCCAATCAATCAATCAATAATTTTTATTTATACAGCGCTTTTAACAACACAGTTGTGTCGAAGAATGCAATGACAGGGATGTATATTGACGAGATTGAACAATTTGTTATTAAATGCAGAGATGGTCTGTAATCAATTCGACGATAATCACTACAAGTTAAGTGTCCACAAGAAAGCAAGCCAGAGGCAACATCCATACAGAATGGAGAAACCAGACTCAGTTGGGGCCAGTCCACCTCTGACCGGAGGCACAGCACTTAATTTGCAGTTGAATTTTAAACGCAGCTGTGTCAGATAGTGTAAATGACTTTGTGTGTGTGTGTGTGTGTGTGTGCATCAGGATCTGGTGATTGGTCCACGGGGCGCATCTAGGTGTTCTGGTCTCTGATGAACATAATCTCTGGGTGCTGATCCACCATCTAGTCTGGATACGAACTGTGAAACAGATTAAGAAAGAGATAGGACTAATATTAGCATAGATGGCATTGTTTTTACGATGTCACAAGTACATCAGGTTTTTGGAGTAGTGTTCCTGGTTCCAGCTGATCTAATTAATGCATTTATTGGATTTGAATAATAAAAGTGTGTTGGTGTGTTATATGTAGGCTAGGTTAAAAATATTTGTCTTTAATCTAGATTTAAACTGGCAGAGTGTGTCTGCTTCCCGAACAGAGTTAGGGAGATTGTTCCAGAGTTTAGGTGCTAGATAGGAAAAGGATCTGCCGTCCGCAGTTGATTTTGATATTCTAGGTATTATCAAATGGCCAGAGTTTTGAGAACGCAGCGGATGTGCAGGACTATAATGTGATAAGAGCTCGCTCAAGTATTGAGGAGATAAACCATTCAGGGCTTTATAGGTAATTAATAAGATTTTAAAATCTATTCGATGTTTGATAGGGAGCCAGTGCAGTGTTGACAGAACCGGGATAATGTGATCATACTTCCTAGATCTAGTAAGGACTCTGGCTGCTGCGTTTTGGACTAGCTGAAGTTTGTTTATTAAGCGTGCAGAACAACCACCCAATAAAGCATTACAATAATCTAACCTCGAGGTCATAAACGCATGAATTAATATTTCTGCATTAGAGGAAAGCATAGGTCGTAATTTAGATATATTTTTAAGATGGAAAAACACAGTTTTACAGATGCTAGAAACATGATTTTCGAAGGAAAGATTGCTGTCAAACAGCACACCTAGGTTCCTAACTGATGATGAAGAATTAACAGAGCAGCCATCAAGTGATAGGCTGTGTTCTAGATTATTATATGTGGGGTTTTTAGGTCCAATTATTAGCACCTCTGTTTTTTCAGAATTTAACATTAAGAAGTTACTCATCATCCAGCTTTTTATATCGACTATGCATTCTGTTAGATTCTCAGTTTGGTGTGTATCTGAAATATAGAGCTGAGTATCATCAGCATAGCAGTGAAAGCTAATACCATGACTCCTGATAATATCTCCCAGAGGTAACATGTACAGGTTGAAAAGTAACGGTCCTAGCACTGAGCCTTGAGGAACTCCATATTTCACTTTTGAGTGATATGATACCTCCTCATTTACTGCTACAAACTGATAGCAGTCAGATAGATATAATTTGAACCAGTTGAACCAATCCAGCTCTATATTTATTTATATGTGACCCTGAACCACATAAGCAGTCTTAGGAGTAAATTCTTCATCTTGAAGCTGAATAAATAAGCATTGAGGTGTTTTTATTTTTGATGGTTTATTAGGTTATGACAATATTTATCTAATAGACAAATATTTGAAAATCTGCAATTTGAAGCAACAAAAAAATCACCTTTATAGTTGTCTAAAAGTCCTTTGCAATGTACATTACAATTTTAAAAATATATTTTTAAACATTTAATTGACAAAAATAACGGATTAATTGATAAAATAATGGAACATAATTTAACTTTAGATCCTAATCATTTTTGGCATAAAAATAAGAAAGTACAATTTTGACCCATTGTACTTTATTTTTGGAAATTGCTCATTACATTATTCCCATGTGACTTGGCATGTACTGTTACACAATAGAGGCAGTTTTGAACAGATAACATTTATATCAATGTAAGGAGGCGGCGGAAGCCGATTGCGATTCCATTTGCGGATGTTTTATTAGAAACACACACACAGATGAGGATGGTCAAAAGCAAGCAAGGGTTGGCAACAGTAGTATCAGTCCGGAAGGCAAACATACACAAAGGGAAATCCGTGGGCAAAGTCGAGTGAAGGCAAAAGTCGATAACAAAGTTCAATAGAGTTCGGTACCGTAAACAATCAATGAGGAAGATCCGTGAAGCCGTGAGTCGATGAAGCAAGCAATGGTCATACACAATAGTAGTCCGTGGAACAATGGAAAACGCTTGGTAAGGCAGACAGGCTGGCAATACTTCGCCCTGAGCACATGGTGCTCTACGCTTAAATAGTCCTAACCCGGAAGTAGTAGCAGAGGGCGCGGTTCGGGTCAGTAGTCGGGAGAGGGCTCCCTCTGCTGGCTGGATGTTACAATCAATCAAATTCAATAACTTGATTAATAAATTGTTGGACTGCACCTGTGATGGTGGTCAGGTCAAACGATTTATTAAATTAAATTAATTCTGTTGGTAATAGGCACTTAACTAAATCCACAATAAGTTTTGTGGCTGATGTGTGGAAAACTATTAAACAGAGAATTATAGAATATTTACTGTATGGAAGTTTGAGGTTCAGTTCTTATTCTATGTGACAACTGCTAGAGATTGTTCAGGCAAACAATAAATCACTCGGTCCATGTCCACAATAAACATCTTCACTGTTCACAAATTACGTCATACATACATTACGTCATTATGAGAGTGGTTCTATAAATAAACAATAATACCAATAATAAATATACATGTACAAGACAGAGTAATAGCAAAGTGAAATATCTTGTCATATCATTAAAACAGTCATATTTAGAGTTATGTATCGTGTTGTATGCTGGAATGAAGCGATCTAGATTAAGGATTTGCGGCAATATTTTATTTATTAAACAGTGAGACAAAACATTGTAGAAACACTTAAAGTGCCATGGTATATTTAAAATTATAATAATAATAAAAGATTAAATTCAGTATTTGTCATATTAATACCGCATAGTTTTTTTATATTTTGGGTTCATCTTCTTGTCTGGACAAAATATACATAATCAATAAGGTGTTTACTGAATTTTGCCTTTTAATATCTGGGCTTTACGACTTTATTACTTAAAAATAACTGGCATTGAGTGAAGCAAAGCCATATGAGCGTTTCTATAAGGCTTGATGTTGCATGAAAACTATACAATCCAGACCTTCATTCATCAGTCTGAAAGTCTGGCTACATGAGACTATCCTGGAATTAGTCAGCCTTTAAGAACAAGCAGAAGTTGGTTTCTTAAGTAATGGGTGGAAGCAAGAAAATTTAGAAAATTGTTTCAGATGTCATGATTCTAAAGGAATAATTCATGGCTGAAATGGATATTTAATGAATAAAAGGATCACTGCTGTGTTTTCAGATTGTCTGGCTGTATGGTGACAGAGGAAGGCTGTGGTTATGTGTCTTCAGCTCTGACTTCAAACCCCTCACACCTGAGAGAGCTGGATCTGAGCTACAATCATCCTGGAGATTCAGGAGTGAAGCTGCTCTCTGAAAAACTGGAGGATCCAAACTGCTCACTAAATAAACTCAAGTATGTTATGCAGGAGAGGTTTTTGGGGTTTATTGTTTAACCTTTATGCAGTTTTTTGTCCATTTCTGACCAGAGAATATTTTTTAAATTATAGCTTCACCTGAATGGTACAAAACCCTTATTGTTATGTAAACACACAAAAGAATTTTGAGGGCATGATTTGAAAAAAAAGTCATCATAAAAAATATGATTCTTTAATATGAAATGAGATAAAATACAGAAAATATTTGGTGTACAATTTACAAATCCCCAACAATGAAGATGAAATGAAGGAGTGAACCTCTAAAACATCTAAAGAGCAAAATCAACACACACACACACACACACACACACACACACACACACACACACACACACACACACACACACACACAGACACACACACTCTCTCACACACACACACACACAGACACACACTCACAGACACACACACTCACACACACACACAGACACACACAGACACACACTCACACACTCAAACACACACACACACACACACACAAACACACACAGACACACACTCACACACTCACACACACACACACACACACACTCACACACACACACACACACACACACACACACACACACACACACACACACACACACACACACACACACACACTTACACACAGACACACACACACACACACACACACCTCTATGAACTTGTGTGGCATAAAAAAGTGGACAGCAAGGAAGTTGTTTGTCTGGAAACAAGACAAAAAACAATATCTATATAATTATAATAATTTTTTCAATGTTATCAACTGCATAGTCTTCTACTGACTGACTGACTATGTGTGTGTTTTTTAGTGTTGAGCATGGAGGAGAATCCAGGATTACAGCAGGACTCAAGAAATGTAGGACAATTATACAATACATTTATGATTGTATTAAGATCAGAATTATAATCATTCATATTTTTGATTTGATTAAATAAGATAAATATTCATTTTTATTAAATAATATTTCAATATATATATATATATATATATATATATATATATATATATATATATATACTTTTTATTTAGGTCATTATCAGTATTATTATTATTATTATTATTATTAATAAATATTGTCAATTATTTAGTAGTTTTTATTTAATTTGTCATTATTTTTATTATTGTAGTAATTAGTATGATTGTAATAATATTTAAAATAGCCTTTGTTTTTCTTCAATATTATGACAGTTACAATTAATGAAAAAATAATAATATACACTTTATTTCATTATCATTTTTATTTATTATTACATTTTATTAAGTAAATATTGCAACAATACTACTGCAATATGTTTTAGTTTTGTAATTTAAATAATAAATGATTACTGCAACCATGTATTTGTTTACATTATAAAGTTGACATTATGCTAATAGCCAAAATAATCATTTTACATTAATAGTAAATACTGACTTTTTAAAGAGCTATATGATTATTGTAATATTATTATTTTTATTTTTATTTGGTATAACATTCAGATAAACCAGCAATACTTGTTTATTTAAGAGTAAAACAACATAGTTTTATTAATTTGTTTTCATTAAAATACATAATAATTTTTATTATTATCATAAATATTAACATTATTGTTATTATACTACATTTTAATATTGATGTATTATTTCTTTTAGTATTTCAATTATTGAAATAAAAAGCAGATGCAAATATGCCAGCTGAAGTAATGTTTGCATTATGTCTAAATTAATAACTTTTTTACATCAAGACAAATAAATTGAAACAATTGTAGGATTTTGTGTATAAATGTACTGTGACACATTTAAAATATATTCTGACAGCTTCTCTCACTTACTGAAAGAGATTCTTTTATACAACTTTACTGTCATTACAATATATTTTATTAAATGCTGTGATGACATATTTTATGTCCAAAGCTAATTTCAGTCTCGTGAGGAATCGATTCTATTCATGATACAAACTTCAATTCAATTTGATCTCAAGTTGATTTCTTATTATTTCTGAACAAAAACCTTATTATAAATATGAACAAACTTCTCACACACACACACACACACACACAGACACACACACACACACACACACACACACACACACACACACACACACACACACACACACACACACACACACACACACACACACACACAGACACACTCACACACACACACACACACTCACACACACACACAGACAGACACACAGACAGACACACTCACACACACACACACACACACACACACTCACACACACACACACTCACACACACACACACACACATACACTCACTCACACACACACACACACACACACACACACACACACACACACACACTCTCTCTCACACACACTCACACACACTCACACACACACACACACACACACACACACACACACACACACACACAGACACACACACACACACACACACACACACACACACACACACACACACACACACACACACACACAGACACAGACACAGACACACACACACACACACACACACACACACTGTAGTGATTGTTGTGTTATTAATGTCTCTGTTCTTCTTGGTGTGTTTTTTCACACTGGATCCAAACACAGCACACACTGAACTCATTCTGTCTGAGGAGAACAGAAAGGTGACGTGTGTGTCTCAGTCTCAGTCGTATCCTGATCATCCAGACAGATTTGATGGTGTGTGTCCTCAGGTGTTGTGTAGAGAGAGTGTGTGTGGACGCTGTTACTGGGAGACTGAGTGGAGTGGAGATGTGTCTATATCAGTGTCATATAAGAACATCAGCAGGAAGGGACCGGGTGAAGAGTGTGTGTTTGGATCTAATGATCAGTCCTGGAGTTTGATCTGCTTTCCTCACAGTTACTCCTTCAGACACAATAAGATAATGACTGTTCTCTCTGTGAAGCCCATCATCATCAGAAGAAGAAGAAGAGGAGAGTATGGAGATATCTACAGAGTAGGAGTGTATGTGGATGAGAGCGCAGGAACTCTGTCCTTCTTCAGCGTCTCTGACTCAATGAGACTCATCCACACAGTCCAGACCACATTCACTCAGACACTCTGTCCTGGGTTTAGGTTTTATTTTTCTGGTTATGGATCATCAGTGAAACTGTGTTGATGAATCAGAAGAGACTGATGAGATTCTACCCAGAATGCTTTGAGCTGCATGATGAATCAGTAACAGTGAGATGTTATGAGTCTCTTCAAGACATTAATACTGCAGCTCAACTTCTATAGAAACAGAAAGATAAGAATTAATAATTCATCTAAAAAATAGATATAAAAGAAGAAATGTGTCAGAAATAGAAAGATATGTGTGTGTGTGTGTGTGTGTGTGTGTGTGTGTGTGTCTGTGTGTGTATAGTTAATAAAAGTGTCATGTTTATTAAAAAATACATTTAAATTGTACTTTCAAATCTTTTTTTTCATATAAAATAAAATCTACATTTGTCTTTGATTTGACTTATTGATATCTTATTATTATTATTTGTTATTATTATGAAATACTGAATTTTATTCTAATTTTAGACGTGCAGGAAATAGTGTTTATGCTTTTGTTTATGATCTTTTTATATTTTTGGTCAAATAAAGACACTGAAAAGTTAAAAGATTTTAAATCAATGAATCATATTTCTATTTACTGCAAAAACAGTTTTTAAACAAAGTTGTTCCTAATAAAGACACTATCCTTATAAAAGACAGATTTATTAATTTTCTGTGTTATTTATTATTGGGCTGATGTGAAGTAAAATGATTGAAATCAGAGAGCTTCATATTTCACTTATTTATATCATAAATACATTTTATCACATATTATTGAATTATTATCTTAAACTTACAGTCAAAGTAAAAATCTGAACAAATAAAGCTAAAATATGTTTATTATCTTTATATTCATAGAAGAAACTGAGATGAAATAAAATAGGATTCAATTGAATAAATCAAATTGTTAAATTTAAACCATTTTGATTTGATCTACAAATTCTTTATGAGTTTGAAAAATCTTTATAATTCTGTAATTTCAAGAATCATCATACCTGAGTTTGTCTCTGATTGAAAATATGACAAATATCACAAGTTTATCATGAAATGAAAACACAGTTCTCTTCACAGACTAGATATAAAGCTCATCTCTATGAATATTTTAGTCTTTTGGTTGCTCTGTGGTTCATCACATACTTTATATTCTTTACATTTACGTTCTAAAGGTTTGTAGTTTTTCTTTCTGTTAATTCTTGCTTATATATTATTAATTCTATCTTAAACAGGACAAAGTGTAGAAACACAATACAAACCTTCAATATGCCCTCAGTGTGGAAAGAGTTTTACACGGAAACAATATCTTAATGTCTGTTACCAACTTTAAAAAGGTCTAGAGGTTTATTAAAATTAATGCTGGGGTGGATTGTAAGAATGACCAGGCACAAAGACAAAGTCTGTTTTAGTGGTTTATTATAAGCCACTAATAAACAGTGTGAACTATTTACAAATGTAGAAAAAAGAAGGGGAAAAAAGAACTGAGAGAAGCGCCAAAGTAAAGAAATAAATATAACAAAACCCCAAATAACCCTGTAAACTAACAGGGTTAGAAAAATGAAAAACAAACCGAAAGCTTTCTAGAGAGAAAGAGAGAGAGAGAGAGAGAGAGAGAGAGAGAGAGAGACAGAGATTTTTGATTTTTCTCTCTCTCTCTCTCTCTCTTCTTCTTCCGCTTATCCGGGGCCGGGTCGCGGGGCAACAGTCTAAGCAGGACGCCCAGACTCCCTCTCCCCAGACACTTCCTCCAGCTCTTCCGGGGGAACACCGAGGCGCTCCTAGGCCAGCCGAGAGACATAGTCCCTCCAGCGTGTCCTAGGTCTTCCCCGGGGCCTCCTCCTGGTGGGACATGCCCGGAACACCTCCCTTGGGAGGCGTCCTGGAGGCATCCGGAACAGATGCCCGAGCCACCTCAGCTGGCCTCTCTCGATGTGGAGGAGCAGCGGGTCTACTCCGAGCTCCTCCCGAGTGACTGAACTCCTCACCCTATCTCTAAGGGAGCGCCCAGCCACCCTACGGAGGAAACTCATTTCGGCCGCTTGTATCCGAGATCTCATCCTTTCGGTCATGACCCAAAGCTCATGACCATAGGTGAGAGTAGGAACGAAGATCGACCGGTAAATCGAGAGCTTCGCCTTGCGGCTCAGCTCCTTCTTCACCATGACAGACCAGTACAGCGACCGCATTACTGCAGAAGCTGCACCGATCCGTCTGTCGATCTCTCGTTCCATCCTTCCCTCACTCGTGAACAAGACCCCAAGATACTTAAACTCCTCCACCTGGGGCAGGAGCTCCCCACCAACCTGAAGGGGGCAAGCCACCCTTGTCCGACTGAGGACCATGGCCTCAGACTTGGAGGTGCTGATTCTCATCCCAGCCGCCCACACTCAGCTGCAAACCGCCCCAGTGCACACTGTAGGTCTTGGCCAGATGTAGCCAACAGAACAACATCATCAGCAAAAAGCAGAGAAGCTATTCTGTGGTCACCAAACCAGACCCCCTCCGGCCCCCGGCTGCGCCTAGAAATCCTGTCCATAAAAATAATGAACAGGACCGGTGACAAAGGGCAGCCCTGTCGGAGTCCAACATGCACTGGGAACAAGTCTGACTTAATGCTGGCAATGCGAACCAAGCTCCTGCTCTGATCATACAGGGATTGGACAGCCCTTAGCAAAGGGCCCCTTACCCCATATTCCCAGAGCACCCCCCACAGGACACCACGAGGAACCCGGTCGAATGCCTTCTCCAAATCCACAAAATCCAAAAATCCACCCTCCGAGGATCGCCACCTTAACGCGGTGGAGGGGTTTGAGTGCCTGAATGACCCTAGGAGCTAGGTTGTCCGGGGCTATATGCTCCTGGTAGGGTCTCCCAAGGCAAACAGGTCCTAGGTGACAAGCCAGACAAAGAGCGGTCCACCTCACCCCTTATGGATAAAAACCGTAATGGAGTCGCGACGTCGCCCGGTATGGCGCAGCCGGGGCCCCGCCATGGAGCCAGGCCTGGGGCCGGGGCCGGCATGCGAGCGCCTGGTGGCCGGGTCTTGCCCCACGGGACCCGGCCGGGCTCAGCCCGAAACAGCGACGTGGGGCCATCCTCCCGTGGGCCCACCACCTGCAGGAGGGACCGTAAGGGGCCGGTGCCTTGTGGTTTGGGTGGCAGTCGAAGGCGGGGACCTCGACAACCCAACCCCTGGACTCAGAATCTAGTTCTAGGGACATGGAACGTCACCTCTCTGGGGCGGAAGGAGTCTGAGTTGTTGCGGGAGGTCGAGAGATACCGGCTAGAGATAGTCGGGCTCACCTCCACGCACGGCTTGGGCTCTGGAACCCATCTCCTCGAAAGGGGCTGGACTCTTCACTACTCTGGTGTTGCCCACAGTGAGAGGCGGCAGGCTGGTGTGGGCTTGCTCATAGCTCCCCAGCTTAGCCGCCATGTGTTGGAGTTTAACCCGGTGGACGGGAGGGTCGCCTCCCTGCGACTCCGGGTTGGGGGGAGGACTCTCACTGTCATTTGTGCCTACGGGCCGAATGGCAGTGTAGAGTACCCGGCCTTCTTGGAGTCCTTGGGAGGGGTGCTGGAAAGTGCTCCAACCGGGGACTCTATCGTCCTGCTGGGGGACTTCAACGCTCACGTTGGTGATGCTAGTGACAACTGGAGGGGCGTGATTGGGAGGAACGGCCCCCCCGATCTAAACCTGAGTGGTGTTCTGTTGTTGGAATTCTGTGCTAGTCACGGTCTGTCCATAACGAACACCATGTTCAAGCATAAGGGTGTCCACCAGTACACGTGGCATCAGGAGACCCTAGGGCGGAGGTCGATGATCGACTTTGTGGTTGTATCATCTGATCTCTGGCCGCATGTCTTGGACACTCGGGTGAAGAGAGGGGCGGAGCTGTCAACTGATCACCACCTGGTGGTGAGT
Source organism: Puntigrus tetrazona (assembly GCF_018831695.1). Lineage (NCBI taxonomy): Eukaryota > Metazoa > Chordata > Actinopteri > Cypriniformes > Cyprinidae > Puntigrus > Puntigrus tetrazona. Next base: position 24,196,384 of record NC_056702.1, on the reverse strand, counting down.
TGGATTCGTTGGCGGGGGAGGAGGCCAGACAGACTTGGCAGGCCTAAACGCACTGTGAGGGTCTGTTGGGACGTTTGGCAGAGACCCTGTCAGGGAGATCTTCAACTCCCGCCTCCGGCAGAGCTTTGACCGGATTCCGAGGGAGGCTGGAGACATTGAGTCCGAGTGGACTATGTTCTCTACCTCTTTGGTCGACGCAGCCGTCCGAGCTGTGGCCGTAAAGTCTCCGGTGCATGTCGTGGCGGCAACCCGAACCCGATGGTGGACATCGGAAGTAAGGGATGCCGTCAAGCTGAAGAAGGAGTCCTATCGGCCTGGTTGGCTCATGGGACTCCTGAGGCAGCTGACGGGTACCGGTGGGCCAAGCCGACCGCTGCCCGGGTGGTTGTGCAGGCAAAAACTCGGGTCTGGGAGGAGTTCGGGGAGGCCATGGAAAATGACTATCGGACGGCCTCAAAGAGGTTCTGGCAAACCGTCCGACGCCTCAGAAAAGGGAAGCAGTGCCCTGCCAACACCGTATACAGTGCTGGTGGGAACCTGCTAACCTCGACTGGGGATATTGTCGGGCGGTGGAAGGAATACTTTGAGGACCTCCTCAATCCCGCCAACACGTCTTCCACTGAGGGAGCAGAGGCCGGGGACCCGGGGGGGGACTCGACCATCACCCTGGCTGAGGTCACTGAGGTTGTTGAGAAGCTCCTCGGTGGCAAGGCACCAGGGGTGAACGAGATCCGCCCGGAGTACCTCAGGTCTCTGGATGTTGTAGGGCTGTCTTGGCTGACACGCCAGCATCGCGTGGACGCGGGGGACAGTGCCTCTGGACTGGCAGACCGGGGTGGTGGTTCCTCTTTTTAAGAAGGGGGACCGGAGGGTGTGCTCCAACTATAGGGGAATCACACTTCTCAGCCTCCCTGGGAAAGTCTATGCCAGGGTACTGGAGAGGAGAATCCGTCCGATAGTTGAACCTCAGCTTCAAGAGGAACAATGCGGGTTTCGTCCTGGACGTGGAACACTGGACCAGCTCTATACCCTCTTCAGGATGCTGGAGGGTTCCTGGGAGTTTGCCCAACCAGTCCACATGTGTTTTGTGGATTTTTTTGATTTTTTAAATTTTTAATTAACCAATTCAGGAAAAGTACAAAACATAAAAATCCACAATTAATTCACAATAATACATCACAATTCATATTACACAACCACTGTATTAAAACAGAATAAAAGTTCTTCCCCATCGATTTTACACAACACCTCGTGACTACACCACTTTAACTCAAAGGTAGAAAGATCACTCATAGCTTTATAAAACCTATAATCAATTAAAATCCTTGTCTTCATTAAGGCTCTAAAAACAGCAATAACATTGTCATCCTCTTTCTGTTCTATTTTATTTTTCCTGCTCAAGTAAATGGCTAGTTTTGCCTGACCAAGAATAAAATTCAAAAGTTGACACTTAATGCGTTTCTTCTGTGTATACCTGAACCCAATAATAAAAGTTTGATCATAGAAACATTCGTTAAAACCTTCACAGATTCCTTTTATCATTGTAAACAATGTTTTAAGTCTGAGGCATTGCATGAAAGCATGAAAAACAGTCTCTTTCTGTGAGCAAAAAGGACAATTTGGACAAATGTTTGAATCTAAAATTGAAATAAAAGAGTTCACCGCAATAGCCCCATGCAGGATTCTCCACTGCAAGTCTACTGTTCTTTTTAGTAATGGTGGCTTATAGAGTACTCTCCATTCAGGTCTTACATTATTCTCTAGTTTTAAAACAGAACGCCAAGGGGTATCAACTCTTTTATCAAGTGCTTTCCTGTTAAAAATGATCACACACATCTTATATAACACTTTCCTTGAAACAGAAAAAAAATCAACAAGTGAAAACTTTTCTTTTTGAAAAAAAGAACCAGAGCACCCTTCAAATACTGGTTCAATCTCCAAGCAAGGAAACAAATCTTCACTTTCAGGGACGGAATCCCCTGAAAAAAATAATTCGAGCATGTTTTTTTCTTCCTCTGAAAGTGCTTCCTTTAGCTTGGCTAAAAACTGAGTGACCAAACGCACAGATCTAAAACCAAGTTTCTCAGTGACAGCTTCTACGTTTTTAAAATGAGGACCAGTTAAAGACAATAAATGTTTTAACATAAAAACTCCTGAGTTCAATAATGTCCTGTTAAAACCTGGTAAAAAAGTGGATGAAGAAATGTCCAGTCTCGCTTTAAAAATCAGAGGTTCATGTAACAACCAGAAGATGGAGTGAAAGTTTTCAGTTCTTTGAATAGTAAAATGGCTCCAAGTCTTTACTAAAATCCAGGCAATTGGGGTCCATTAAAAAGAGAGATTTGTCCATTCCTAGATTCTCCACAGTCCTGAGCAACACGCAAGAGATTCTCCTCCAGCTCACGTTTGTCGGTCCATCAAGAAGTCTTTGTAAAAAACACAAACGAAAAGCTGCGATCCTGCTCTGTAGGTGAATCAGCCCTTGTCCTCCTTCTTCTTTGGGTAAAAACAAAGTGCTCTGTGGAACCCAATGCAGCTTGTCCCAAAAGAAATCGACAAAAATTGCTTGCAACTCTGCAATCAGTTTCACAGGGGGGTCAATACAGGCCAGTTTATGCCACAGAAGTGAAGCCACCAAATTATTGACAATGAGCACTCTGCCCCGATAGGACAGATTAGGGAGAATCCACTTCCATTTGTCCAGTCTCCCTTTGATTTTCTGGAGAATTCCCTCCCAGTTTTTTTGTGAAGTATCTTCATCTCCTAGAAAAACCCCAAGATATTTCAAACCACTTCGATTCCAGCATAACCCCTCAGGAAGAGTTGGTTTCCCCTCTTTCCAGTTCCCCAATAAAAAGGCTTCACTTTTCCTCCAGTTCACTTTAGCTGAAGACCACTTTCCAAATTCCTCTATTAAAACAGTTAAAACCTGTATGTCCTTTTGCTTGTTAACAATTACAATAAGATCTTCGGCATAAGCAGACAGACAAACATTAACACCATGAAGTGGTAAACTAAAACCATTCAGTTTTTTCCGGATTGCTTGGAGAAGTGGTTCAATAGCTAATGAATACAGCATCCCTGACAGAGAGCAACCTTGTCTTATCCCTCTACTGACCTTGAAAGGAGCACATAAGCCACCATTGATTTTAATTATACTCTCAATGTCACTATACAAGATTCTGATCATACTTAAAAAATTTTCATTAAAACCAAAAGCTTCCAGAACATTCCATAAAAAATCATGTTCGACACGATCAAAAGCTTTTTCCTGATCCAACGACAACAAACCACAGTCAATATTAAATAAATCAGAAACATGTATTATATCTCTAATTAGAGAAATGTTGTCAAAAATTGACCTGTTGGGTACACAATACGACTGATCAGTGTGAATCACCTGACCAACTACTTTTTTCAGCCTGTTTGCTAAAGTCTTAGACAGTAGCTTGTAGTCGCTACATAGAAGTGATACCGGCCTCCAGTTCTTTATCTCGGTCAGGTCTCCCTTCTTCGGGAGGAGAGCAATCACTGCTCTTCTGCAGCTCAAAGGTAGCTCACCCTTCAGCAAGCTGTCCTTGAAGACTTCTAGGAGATCAGCTCCCAGCTCCGGCCAGAAGGCCTTCAAGAAGTCCACTGGAAGCCCATCCACACCTGGGGCTTTTCCGCACTCCATGTCTTGGAGCGCCTTATAAAGCTCTCCCAGAGTTCGGCTACATTCCAGCTCTTCATTAGATTCCTCCGAGATTTTGGGTAAATTTTCAAGGAAAAAAGATCCTTTATTTTCTGGCCTAAGTTCACTTCCATATAGAGACTGATAAAAACGCACTGCTACCTCACGTATCTGTCTATGATTAAAACATAATTTGCCATCTTCAGACCGTAAGGCATGAATCAGACGCTTCTGACCATTCTTTTTTTCATGACCAAAGAAGAAAGTTGTGGGTGCATCCATCTGATCGATCTTTAAAAAATGAGAGCGAACCAAAGCTCCTTGTGCTTTATGTTCTAAAAGCTCTCTAAGTTCAGCCTTTTTCTTTGAATAGGTCTCCAAAAATTTACTACTGCCTGAGGTTTGAGTCAGCTTTTGTAATTCTATTAATTGTGTTTCAAGCATTTCTACAGAATAATCAAGTTCTTTTGTGACATTTCGAGTATACTGTTGTGCTAGTTGTTTTATTTGTATTTTTCCGTAATCCCACCACTGCTGTATAGATTTAAAAGAAGATTTTGGTTCTTTAAAAACCTTCCAAAAAGATCTAAAAGATTCAATAAATAATTTATCATTTAAAAGACTTGTGTTAAAGTGCCAATATGCACTTTTAGTCAACTGACTTCAAGATAAATTTACAACTTATCATACTGTGATCAGAAAAAGACAAAGGTGTAATAAAACATTTTTCAAACATATTCAGATGATGTTTAAAAACATAAAATCTATCCAGTCTTGCCAATGATATATAATTGTCCCGTACATGAGCCCACGTGTACTGTCTTTCATTCCCACTCATAACTCTCCAAACATCACACAGATCATGTTTTTGAATCAAATGAGTTAAAACCTTTCGTGAGGCCTTATGAGGTTCCACATGGTTTCGATCCAAATTTGGTTCGGTGCAATTAAAATCCCCGCCTACAAATAAAAAATCATCAGTGCTACAATCTTTTAGTGCTGAACAAAGCATGTCAAAGAACAAAAGCCTTTGTATTGGTGCAGTGGGAACATAGACACAAATAAGATTAAAAGCAGAGTTTTCATAAACAGCTCTGACTTTTAACAATTTACCTTTCACTATTTCATCTACATCATATGACACTGGCTTAAAATTTTCACTGAATAAAATAGCAACCCCCCCCACTCACATTTGAGAAGTGACTCAACACAGATACACCTTTGAACTCTTTCATCCAGTCTGCTGTATTTTCTGAGCTACTATGAGTCTCCTGTAAGAAAGTGATGTGTATGTTCTTCTGTTCTATTTGATGGAAAATCTGTGCTCTTTTTTTGACGTTGTTTGCACCATTAACATTCATGGATGCTATATGTATTCCATTCATAGCATCACAAAAAAGAAAAACAAAAACGAAAAAACTGAAAAACTTAACTTCATCTCTCGTACAAGAGGAAGAAACTTTTTTCTTAAACAGGATCATTACTTAGAGAGTTATTTACTTTAACCACGATTTTTTTTAGCCTATATGTCTCTCTATCAGTGAAAAAAAATCACTGGCCATCAGAAGTTTAGCTTGATTAACGAACTGTTTTAGATCTGGGAAGTATTCTTGTACTTTTACACCTCTTTTATTTTTTGTCGCCTTGAGGAAAAACTTTATATCCTCAAGACCGTAACTGCGAGGTGTGACTTCTCCCTGGGACAGACCCACACTACACTCTGATGAGTCGCTGTCGCTCTCGGTTTCTTGCATGGTCTCATCTTGATCATTATCTGTCCTGCTTACTTTAGCCTCTAAACACGCACTCATCTTTTTCGTGAGCGAACCCAGCGCGTTTACTTCACGGGCCGACATGCTTCCTCCACGGAAGACACTCGGCCCTCAAAACTACACAAATAAAGATACAAGCCAAACAAAAAATAAAGAAAAGAAAAGAAAAGAAAGAATAAGAAAAGAAAAGAAAAAAAAAAGATTAGAAAAGATAGAAAACCGCTTCACTCACGCCTTTCCACACGACGCTCCACACACCTGCACTCACTCACACCCACGCTCACGCCTGCACTCACACCGGAAGTGAGAGAGAGAGAGACAGACAGACAGACAGACAGACAGACAGACAGACAGAGACAGAGAGACAGAGAGAGACAGAGAGACAGAGAGAGAGAGAGAGAGAGACAGAGAGACAGACTTTTAAAAACGCTTTATTAACCATTTAAAATCAACCTTGCATTACACATCCAACTCCTTGCATTGCAAAGTTATCAAGAAAAAATAAATAAATAAATAATAAATAATAATAATAAATTAAAAAAAAAAAAACACTCACTATACATCACCAGTTAAATCTTATTTCCCCATCCTCACAAAGTGACAGCAAAATACCATTTACACACCATTTGAACTCAAAATCATGCAAGTTGTCAGTCATTTGAGAAAATCTATGTTCCACTCTTATCCTGGACTCCATCAAAGCAGTGAAATATCGAAGAACATTTATATTTCGCCCTTCAGCAGCCAATCTGCGAGACTTCCAAATGGCTAGTTTGGCTTGTCCCATGATAAAATTGGCTAAGGTACACTCTTGACTGTGTGCTTTTGAATATTTACATCCAAAAACAAACAATGTCTTTGTTACGATCCCAAGATGGACTAGGGGTGTATGGGTCGCACACTTAAATTTAAGTGACATTGGTAGGTTGAATATCCAACACTGGTTACAACCAAAGCGATGACACGAGACAAACGAGATGTTGAATGAGGTGATTTATTTACAATGAATATAAAAGTGCAAAAGAAATACTAATTAAAGAAAAACATTTACATAAAGGAATCAAGTGTAAAGCAGAACAGAGAAAGACTGGCTATTGGTGCGGCTGAAAATAAACCAAAAAGCCAATCTAACTACAAACAAGTTCCCCTTTAAAACTGACCTAAGAAAAACAAAAGAAAAGGAAAAAGAAAATCTTCAACGCCCAGGACGTCCTAAACTGCTCTTCTTAAGAAGTACATAGGTTGGCACGCACCACCTTACCTAGTGTATCTCTAGACAAAGAATCACCTAAATGTTGAGATGTAAACCACGTGGCTTGCTTTCCTTAGCCAGTCTTTCTGCCACCAACAATGACAACCATTTACAAAATGAGTCTCAAACAAAAGCCTAACTCCCATCAGTCTCTAAACTAGGCTTTTAAAACCCAGTTGAGAATGGCGATTGGTTGAAGCCTGAGCAATGGACCACTATCTGCACAAATCAGGAGAGCAGACTGACAGGATTGGTTGAAATGCTGGCATGTGAAGCAACCAATCAGGGAAGCAGGACGACAGGATTGGTTGGACTACGGGGATGAAAGGCAGCCAATCAGCAGCGACAAGGGATAAACTGAAATAAAGCGGAAAACAACATACAAGAAAACCCAATAACGTTCTGTAACGTAACATCCCCCCACTAAGAACAAACATTTTAAAACATGGTTGTTAACTCAAAGTTTACATAACAAGGGACAATAACCAAACACAAGTCCATCCAAACAGTAAAAGAACAACACTCACATTTCAGACCTAGACAAAGTGTCAGCTACAATGTTGTCAGTTCCTTTCTTATGCTGGATCTCCAGATTATAGTTTTGTACTATTAGAGACCAGCGCATCAACCTTTGGTTCTGGTTGTACATTCTCGACAAAAAGACAAGCGGATTATGGTCAGTATAGACAATAACAGGGAGTGAACTAGAACCCACGTATACCTCAAAATTTTGGAGTGCCATAAGTAATGCAAGAGCCTCCTTTTCAATAGTAGAATAATTAAATTGATGCTTGTCAAATTTACGAGAAAAATAACAAATCGGGTGGTCAATTCCATCTGGATCTTCTTGCAATAGGACTGCACCAGCCCCCACAGCGCTAGCATCAACCTCCAACTTAAATGGACGCTCAAAATTTGGGGTTGCGAGTACTGGAGCGCTGCACAGGAGTGCCTTCACACTATCAAATGCATGTTGACACTCCAACGACCACTTAAACTGTTGTGAGGGGCTTAACAAACTGGTGAGAGGACTTGCAACACTCGAAAAGTTTTTACAAAATCCACGATAGTATCCAGCCATCCCTAGGAACCGCCTCAATTGACGTCGTGTAGTAGGAACAGGAAAGTTTGAAATGGCTGATACTTTAGCAGCAACTGGTCGAACTTGTCCTTGCCCAACCTGTTTCCCAAGATATGTAATGGTGGCCTGGGCAAATTCACATTTTGCTAGATTTAACGTTAAATTGGCCTTTGACAGGCGTTCAAACACAGAATATAACTGAGACATATGTTCTGGCCAGTTAGTTGAATAAATCACCAAATCATCCAAATATGCATTACACCCAGGCACACCCGCCAGCACAGTAGCAACCAAACGTTGAAACGTTGCAGGTGCATTGCGAAGCCCAAATGCCATGACTTGATACTGCATGAAATGATCAGGGGTGACAAATGCAGATATGTCAGAGGCACGAGGTGTTAAAGGCACTTGCCAATACCCTTTTAACAAATCCAACTTGGTTACGAATCGAGCGGTTCCTAAATTGTCTATACAATCTTCCATCCGTGGTAACGGATAGCTATCAGGCACTGTTACACCATTAACTTTACGATAATCAGTGCAGAAACGGAAGGTTCCGTCCGATTTGGGAACAAGTAAGCAAGGCGAGCTCCATGGACTGCAACTTTGTACTGCAAGACCATTTTCACAGAGATATTTTACCTCTTGTCTCATCAGCTCCCTTTTCACAGAATTTGCACGATAGGGATGCTGCTTGATTGGAGCTGCATTACTCACATCAATATCATGTTGTATTACTGTAGTTTGACTCGGGGTATCGCGGAAAAGATTTGGATATGTCCTAACTAATTGTTCAATATCATTTTTTTGGCAATCAGACAGATGACTCAATAATGTAGGTAATTCTCGTAACTTTTCAGAGTTAGACAACAAAGCACACTGTTGCGGAGCATTACGTAGGGTTAAACCATCCTCATCAGTCTCCAAGTCTCCAGTCACAAGCACGACAGGAGCAACAACAGGTTTCACTGTTGTTTTCCCCTGTTCAGGTTGAGACTGCCGCGTATAATAGGCTTTCAACATGTTAATATGGCAAATTCTTGTTTTGCGCGACGCTGCTCAGGTGTGCGAAGAACATAATCGGTGTCACTCAATTTTTTCTCGATTGTATATGGACCGGCAAATCTTGCAGACAAAGCAGATCCAGGAACAGGTAATAAAACTAATACCTGATCCCCGGATTTAAACTCTCGAGCTATTGCTTTCTTGTCATATCTCTGTTTCATGGTCTTCTGAGCAGAGGTCAAAGTTTGACGTGCCATGGAACAAGCCTCACGTAAACGCTCCCGAAACCGGCCGACGTACTGAAGGACATTCGTTTTGCACTTGGACTCTGGGGCTAAAATGTTCTCCTTCAACACTTTTAAAGGGCCACGGACAGTATGTCCAAACACGAGTTCGGCAGGACTGAAACCAAGGGACTCCTGTACTGCCTCACGGACAGCAAAAAGCATCAAAGGAACCCTTTCATCCCAATCCCTACCTGTATCCAGACAATATTTGCGTAACATAGACTTTAATGTCTGGTGGAACCGTTCAAGTGCCCCCTGACTTTCAGGATGGTAAGCGCTGGAAACACAGTGCTGAATTGCAAGTGTCCCTAACACCTGATTAAACACCCCAGACATGAAATTTGTCCCTTGATCACTCTGAATAACCTTAGGAAGTCCGAATGTCGCAAAAAACTTCATAAGGGCTTTAATAATGGTAGATGCAGTGATCTTACGGAGCGGAATCGCTTCAGGAAAACGAGTTGTAGCACACATAACCGTTAAAAGAAACTGATTACCAGCCTTTGACCTTGGCAACGGCCCTACACAGTCAATGATTACTCTTTCAAACGGTTCCTGTACAATGGGTATTGGAGTAAGGGGAGCACTTGGGATTACCTGATTTGGTTTACCACTGCACTGGCAAGTCTGACAGGTCCGGCAATATCTAGCAACATCTCGCTTTAAACCAGGCCAGAAGAAAAACCTCAGAATTCTGCGATAAGTTTTAGTAATTCCTAGATGACCGGATAGAACATGGTCATGTGCAAGTGATAGTACATGGGGTCGGTACACAGAAGGAATGACCACCTGGTATACAGTACTCCAGTCAGCTCCCTGTTCAAGTGTGGAACTCCACTTACGCATCAACAAAGAATCCTCAACAAAATAACCCACTGGTTGCTGGATCAACTGTTCTGGGGAAAGCGCAGCATCAAAACAACTTTTCAAAGTCTCATCATTTCCTGTGCTGTGATTATCTGCTCACGAGTTATACGTAAATTTAGTTTCCGAAACTCCTCTTTATCTGTTTCACGGATGCAAGGTCTCTCCACACCCTGAGCTCTAGATAATGAAGGTTTGTCTATATGCATGAACGTATTCTCAAGAGTAAACTCCTCATTATCCAGCTGCTTGGCCTGAGAGCGGGTCACGACACATGCAGGGAAAGTGTCAGGAAACGCGGCGGACAATTCGTCATCTACAGCGGGTACAGGTACCTTGTCAAAAACCTCTAATGACGGAATCACTTTACCCCCAGCAATATCATTCCCGAGGATAAACGACACGCCTTTAATCGGTAAATCTGGAAGCACAGCTACCGATACGACACGATTCACAAGCTCACACTGCAAGTGGATTTTATGTACAGGGGCTTTAACAACACCCATTTCAATACCTTGCATGAGAATACTTGTGCCACACGATGTCTGTTCATTCAAAACAAGCACATCAGCGATCAACACAGAGTGGGCAGCACCCGTATCTCGAAGTATCTGGATTGGTCGCTGATCTGCAGGGTTACCGGTTGTGGAAACTAACCCTTTAAAAATGAACGGATGATAACTTGCTTCAACATTCTTTTCAAAAGATAACTGTTCGCTTATGGGTGTAGACAGAATTAATCCTACAGTTGTGGGTCGGGCATGTTTACTTTTAAGAGCACGACAATCAGCAATCAAGTGACCAACTTTATGGCAATAGTAACATTCTCTCATCTCTATCCCCTGATCTGTTTTAACCCTAGCCCGAGGAGGAGAGGAATGGGTTGGCTGGGTCACAGTTACCACTGGTCTAGAACGGGACCCTGTCAATGTTCCTGAGCGAACAATAGAAAACATAGGTTTATGCGTGAGCATGAACTCATCGGCATGAACAGCAGCTTGGGATACAGAGTTTACTTTTTGCTCATTCAAGTATACAACAATACGCTCGGGTAAACAATTCTTGAATTCTTCAAGTAGAATAAGTTCACGCAACTCACCAAAGTCCACTGTCTTAGTGGCTGTACACCATTTGTCAAACAGTAAGCTCTTTTCTCGAGCGAATTCTACAAAAGTCTGTTGCATAGTTTTTTATGGTTCCTAAATCGTTGTCTATATGCTTCTGGCACTAGTTCATAAGCCCTTAATATTGCGGACTTCACCGTTTCATAATTTAAACTTTCCTCAACTGAAAGCGCCGAACAAATCTCCTGGGCTTTGCCACACAGTTTACACTGTATTAGCAAAGTCCATATGTCAGGTGGCCAATGTAAGGTTGACGCGATTCGCTCAAATACTTGAAAGTATGAATCAACTTCGTCTTCACGAAAATTTGGAACGAGTGAAATATATTTACTTACGTCAGTATGGTACGAACTGGACAAGGCAGGTGGGGCACTCACCGGAGCAGCTGTGGTTATACCAGAACCAGGGATGGGAGAAGCCAAGCGTGCAGCTTTTGCAGCTTCTATGTCTAGCTGTCTCAGCTTAACCTGCTTATCGGCTTCTATCTCCAGTTGACGAATCTTAAATTGTAATTCCAACTCAGCTTGGTGGACGCGTGCTTTTTCCTGAGCCTCATACTGTAGTTTGGCCAGACGCAACTTAAATCTGCTGTCTGCCATTGAATCGGACGAGGCAGGCGATATCGGATCAAAGGGCGGTAGTGCAACCTTAGGTTCAACCTCCGTTTCACCCTCAGCTGTATCACTATCTTGCCCTGTATCTATCCGTTCAGGAGCACACGGTCTTTCAGTCAAACTGAGAGGATTCAACTCTTTCGGAGTCACATTACCCACAGCAAAAAACCCCAGTTCGACCAACCGATCATAAATAACATTCCGAATTTCTCTTTTAAGGTTTTGTTTGCTTATTACAATTTGATAATGTTCAGCAATTTGGATTAAGTCATCTTTGCGACATTTATCAAATTCCCCAAGAGTCGGACTCCTAATAATGAATCCAAATTGAACATGGCCACACTTAATACAAGGAAACGTACTGAACTAGAAACAAATTTGCCTTAAGCAATAGACAACGCCCCCTCTACGAACCCTATAACTAGCTCTACAAATGAAATCGCTTTGTCAACCGTGTTGAGCCCAACCAAACCAATGCCCACAAAGAAAAAACTCGGGACTTTTAATATCCCGGACGAGCCCCCAAAAATGTTACGATCCCAAGATGGACTAGGGGTGTATGGGTCGCACACTTAAATTTAAGTGACATTGGTAGGTTGAATATCCAACACTGGTTACAACCAAAGCGATGACACGAGACAAACGAGATGCTGAATGAGGTGATTTATTTACAATGAATATAAAAGTGCAAAAGAAATACTAATTAAAGAAAAACATTGATCAAAAGTCCTGAGCAGGGCTAATCCAAATGAAACCCACGGCCTACAGACCACAGGGTAGAGTAAAGTTTGGACAGTCTTTAGCCTGAGAGATTTAACCTTTGCTACCAAATCAATCAGCCCTTGTCCTCCTTCGTTAACTGGTAGGTGAAGATATGCAGGAGGAAACCAGTGATAGCCATCCCAAAAGAAGTCAACAAACATTTTCTGTAAGCGCTGCAATAAAGCTTTTGGTGGATCAAGAACACTTACGCGATGCCACATCATAGAGGCTGCCAGGTTGTTAATAATAAGCACTCTGCCTCTATAAGATAATTGAGGCAGAATCCACCTCCATCTATTTAGCCGACCGGAAATTTTCTCAAAAAAACCATCCCAGTTTTTCTGAATAAACTGATCAGTCCCGAGAAAGACCCCCAACACTTTAAACCCATCCAGATTCCAGGAACAGTTCTGAGGAAGTGCTGGAGGGCCTCCATTCTCCCAATCACCCAATAAAAAGGAGGCACTCTTCTGCCAGTTAATTCGGGATGAGGAAGCTTTCTGATAGATCTCCAGGGACTCACTTAAGTTCACAACGTCCCGAGCAGATCTAATAAAAACAGTAACATCATCAGCATAGGCGCTCAGTTTGACAGTCATTGAGTCTGAAGTGTAAGGAAACACTGAAGATATGCCACACAGCTTGTTTCTCAATAGTACCAATAAAGGTTCAATTGCAATAGCATACAGGATTCCCGAGAGGCCACACCCTTGCCGTATGCCTCTACTTACTCTGAAAGGCCTCGTAAGCATACCATTAATCTTTAACATGCTATATGTGTCTGTATACAGCAGTTTAATATAAGAAATAATACAAGGTCCAAATCCAAAAGCCTCAAGACATTTAAAAAGGAAAGCGTGATCAACCCGGTCAAAGGCCTTCTCCAGGGAAAGAAAACCAATGTCCAGCTTATGTACCCTGGCAAAAGAAATCAAGTCACGAATTAAAAAAAGATTATCAAAAATAGTCCGTTCAGGAATGCAATACGATTGATCCACATGAATGACTGAAGAAATATACAGTTTGATTCTGTTGGTTAGAGACTTTGAAAGTAACTTATAGTCTATTCCAAGTAAAGAGACTGGACGCCAGCATCTGATATCCTCAAGGTCTCCTTTTTTAGGTAACAGGGTGATTACCGCTCTCCGTAGACTCACTGGTAATGTGCCTCTCTCAAGACACTCCATGAACACAGAAAACAAGTCTGCCAAAATTGTTTATAAAACTCAGCACTAAGTCCATCTAGGCCTGGGGCCTTTCCAGAAGACAGTCCTTGAACGGCTATAGAGAGTTCATCAAAAGTCAATAGCTCGTCCAGCCTAGATTTATCTCCATCTGAAAGGTGAGGTAAATCCTGTAAAAGAGAATCAGCCATGTCGTCATTGCAGGGTTCCGCTCTGTAGAGATCCTCATAAAAAGACAGTGCATGCAAAATAATTCCATGTGCATCAGTAACTCTTCTTCCCCCAGGAAGTTTCAAACAACTTAAGACACTTCTATCCAGGGTCTTCTTCTCCATTGAAAAAAAAAAAAAAAGCTGTAGGAGCATCCATACTGTTAAAAGTTTGAAATCTTGCACGAATCAGCATTTCCTGGGCTCTTTCCTCTAAGAGGTTGTGTAAAAGAAGCTTGCTGTGCTCAAAAACCTCTGTGGTAATCGCAATGTCCCCATCAGTGTTTAGCCGACGTATTTCTTGTTCAAGTTGTTCCATCTTATTGTCCAAAAAACTTTTATTGTAAGCGGAGTAACAAAAAAGTTTAATTTGAACTTTGCCAATGTCCCACCACTGACTCAGGGACTTAAACTGTCCTTTTCTCTCTCTCCAGATCTCCCAGAAAGCAGTGAAAGAACTAACAAAGTTGTGATCTAGCAATAATTTATTGTTAAATTTCCAGTATGAAAGTTTCAAAGTGTTCATAGAGGTTGTAACATCGATAGAGAGAAAATGGTGATCAGACAGAGAAGTAGGAAAAATACAGCTGTTATAGAATTTATCTCTTTGGTTTTTCCGTACATAGATCCTATCTAGTCTAGCCCCAGAAATCATGTTGCAGTTCACTTTCAACCAAGTGTATTGCCTTACCTGAGGAAAAGATTCTCTCCAAACATCTACAAGATTATGAGTGATCAATGATCGAAGTGTGTCTGCTGAGCAACTATGTGGTTCTTCATGGTTTCTATCCAAAGTGTGATCTAAGGTGCAGTTAAAATCTCCGGCCACAACAATAATCCTATCCTGAGGAACATCACTCAACGCAACTTCAAGTTTCTTGAAAAAGGTGACACGATCAGCCCCAATATTGGGAGCATACACATTAACAAATGAAAATTGAATACCACGAATAGTTATATCAACCCTCAGTAAACGGCCAGACACCAGCTCAAAAACACTTACAGGTTATTCCTTAAATTCAGGTGCAAGTAGAATAGCAACCCCTGCACTGACACTGGAGCCATGACTCAAAATAGCCTGACCCATCCATTCACTCAGCCACTGTGTCTGATTAGTGTTATCTGTGTGTGTTTCCTGCAGAAACACCACACTTGAGCTCTTTATCATAATATAACCAAAAAGACGAGCTCTTTTTACTGCATCACGACATCCATTAATATTCAATGAGCTAAACCTCAAGGGTGCCATAGAAATAAATACAAAAAAACACTCAGTAATACTGAACCACAGGGCCAGGGGTGTCTAGACCACAACCAATCCATATCCATTTTTTTTCTTGTGAATGTAACACACTTCTAACATTACTGAGAAGCTTCTTGAGCCGGTACCGTTTAGGTTAGTCAAATTCATCGAAAGTTGCTTTTCTCATTGCCAGTTTACAGGACATCAAAAACAATTCCAAATCGGGGAAATAAGACTCAATTTTTGGCTTACGAAGTCCTTTTGTAACATCAAGAAAGTGATTCTGAAGGCAGGTTCTGAATCCATCCCATTATTATCCATTAGCTCAATGTCCTCGTAGTCATTGTCAGATTCCTCAATTTGCCCCTTTAGATCTAATAATTCCTGAGATGAAATGTCATCTGGAATGATGGGGTCATCGGTTACAGTACTTTTGTTTTCATTAGTTTGTTGAAGCGAATCGGCAGGCACGAGCTGTGAGCGCCCCAAGCTCGTCCCTGTGTGCGGGTCAGCGGGCGTCTGACTCGGGCCGGCCGCCTCCTCCACAGCCGCTACGGGGTTGCGGTCAGAGGGCGCCGGCAGCGGTCTCTCCGCAGACGGATCATCCGGCATAGAGGGCGCCCCGGCCGGCTGCAGTTCTGACGCCACAGCGGCCGCAGCAGGATCCGCGCCGGTCTCCACGCTTTTCTCCGCATCAGCGAGCGGAGCCGTGTCCACGCTCGCCGCTGGCCTTTCGCGATTCGGGCAAGTCTGCCTGACATGTCCAAAATCACCACAGACAAAACATCTCATGGACTCAGAACTAATAAAAATGGTGTAATCTTTGCCATCGATGGTTAATTTTGCGGACAAGTTTAAAGGATCACTTTGAGCGTTCAGAATCATGAAGGTTTGATGGCGAAAGGACATTACATGTTTAATTTCCTGGTTTCTACAACCAAGAGGAATCATTTTGATAGGGCTGGCTATTTTGCCATACCTCTGGAGGATTTGTTCTAGCTTTTCATTCTTGATGAACGGAGGTACGTTGGATAAAACCACTTTTTTGGATGGGCTTGACAAAGGTAAAACAGGTACAAACGTGTCATTGATAATCAAACCAGACTCGATTAGATCATCCACCATTTGGCTTTCGCTAAGAAAAAACACAATGGCCTTATTCATACGGGAAGCAGATCTAATGTTAGCGCCCCGACTGCCGCGCCACGGCGACCAGACAGTCCTCTACCGACACCGCCCGCATCAGGCATACATTTACATCCGTGCTTGAGTGTTAAACGCGAGAAATCTCCCGCATCCAACGCCATTCTTCCCACTCACTGACTAAAGTCAGTAGGAAAGCTTTATACTATACCTGTATATGTTTAAATGTTTTAACAGAAAGGTCTGATTAAAGGAAAAAAAGGTAGGGAAATCTCACTCAACCAAGGAGATACTCTCACTCACGCCAACCGGCTTCGTTCACTCACTCCCAGCATGCACTCCGACTCAGAGAGAGAGAGAGAGAGAGAGACAGAGAGAGACAGAGAGAGACAGAGAGAGAGAGAGAGACAGAGAGAGAGAGAGAGAGAGAGAGAGAGAGAGAGAGAGAGAGAGAGAGAGAGAGAGAGAGAGAGAGAGAGAGAGAGAGAGAGAGAGAGAGAGAGAGAGAGAGACAGAGAGAGAGAGAGAGAGAGAGAGAGAGAGAGAGAGAGAGAGAGAGAGAGAGAGAGAGAGACAGAGAGAGAGAGAGAGAGAGAGAGAGAGAGAGAGAGAGAGAGAGAGAGAGAGAGAGAGAGAGAGAGAGAGAGAGAGAGAGACAGAGAGAGAAAGAGAGAGAGACAGAGAGAGACAGAGAGAGAGAGAGAGAGAGAGAGAGAGAGAGAGAGAGAGAGAGAGAGAGAGAGAGAGAAAGAGAGACAGAGAGAGAGAGAGAGAGAGAGAGAGACCGAGAGAGAGAGAGAGACAGAGAGAGACAGAGAGAGAGAGAGAGAGAAAGAGAGAGAGAGAGAGAGAGAGAGAGAGAGAGAAAGAGAGAGAGAAAGTTTAAAAGTTGTGTCATAAATTATAAATTCACTTATTTATAAATTCACTAATGTATCACTATAATATATTTCATATTAGTTTTAAATATGAATTTTAAAGTAAAGCACATCCTAAATGTATTCTAATATGAAGTATGAACTATCATAGTAACTGGAGTCCTGCTAGAAGAGACCCAGGCTTGGAATCACAGACTATGAGAGATTTGATTTTGAGTTGGAATCACTGTCACGTCACAAAAAGTGAGTTTTGGTTGAAAAGCCAATAGTGGAATAGTGTTTACATGAGATGCAAACATCTTCAGACGATGCAGTTTAGTGCACGGGTTCATCCGTTTGAATAAAATGAACCAATTTAAAAGAATAATTCATATGGATACTGCATTTCAGTGGTTTTCACTTATAAAACAGTTACAGAAAGGATATCCCACCTTCCTTTTATGGCGGATGTTGCTTTCATCTTTCACAATGAATTCCCTTCTTCCACCAATCCGTTGTCCTGTCTTGCTTTTGAACTTCTTCAAGGCTTTCCTGCAGACAAATCTCAGTTTCCTGGCCAGAGCTTCCAGCAATGCCATCCTGGACCATGTCCACTTGACGTAAACGTAATCCTTGACTGAATCTGCGTTATTGAAAGATTTATGTGAAAACATTTTAAAATGATTTGAAACGACATGAATTGTGTTTTATTACACTTACCTGTATATAAAAGTCATCCGATTTTATAAACTTGTCTTGGTCTTGTAAAATATTGATCCTGACATGCATGATCTTGTCACTTTTTCATTGTGTGCTCTTTGCTGACATATCCTACCAAAGTACCAAAAACAAATAAATTAATTAATGAGTTAAATAAAAAGTACAGCAACACATATAATTTTGATTTGAATCAGGCTTCCAGTTTGATTTAAAAAAGGGTGTCTTAAGGGTGTGTATATTTATCATTGGTATCCATCTTTGCTTTGCGTCTTCCTCAGTTTCATTTTTTTTACATATTCCGCATTTCTTTGTTGAAGGCATTACCCTGTTTTTTTTCTGTTTCCTTTTACGTCCTTGTTCTGACAAAGTGTTAAAATCCTTCTTGCAAGTCTCATTGTTGGACTGTAGCTTCTCCTAAAACGTCATACGAATCAGAAGAAACTGGTCGAACCCTTCAGAAGACGTCTTTTCCTCACATGATTTGTTATAAAATGTACCTTTTTTAATAAAAAAACAACAACAACAACTCGTACTATAGAATGATATAGATATCGTTCAATTCGTGATTGGCGAGGCAATATGTTTTTTTTTTTTTTTAAACTGGTTAAATATTTTAATTACACATTCATAATTTAAGCAAGGAATGTAATGAATCCCTTTTGTTAACAAAAAAGACAGAAAGAAAAACATATCCCCTCTGTAAAACCACCATCCCTCTTCCCGCCCCTTTTTACATGAATAATGTTGTGTGTCGCGTAAAACCTTTAGTGCAAATTAAATAGTAATATTCTGTACATATAATATATTTTAAACCAAATAACAATGACTGGCCAATCAGAGCTCAATATTAACAAGCTTTACACGTCTTGAGTCCAAAAGCATTCGTGGCATAAATTGCATGAACCCTGTTAGAATACAATAATTCAAATAACAAACGAAGAAGTCCCATGTTTTATTTATTTTTGTATCTAGTTGAATCAGCACGTGCGCGTGATCGTAAATGTTCATTTTATAAAGCAGTTCAACACAAGTTTATTGAGTGAGTTACATGGTCTTTTTTTCTGGTTTACTAATGAAATGGATTAAAACAAAGCCAGAGCAGAGCTGATGAGCATCTCGGAGCAACGCTTCTGTGTTTTGTTTTTGAATCAATCTGTTTTTGATCGAACCTAGTGAGCCATTTGTGATTTATTGATTTGATCCTAAATGAATCAGCCATTTTGAAATAATCGTTTGATTCATTTGAACAGACACGTGCTGCCATCTACTGGTGGTTTTAGTGTCATGTTTATGTACCTATGACCAACCTAAACCAGCACCAAAACACAGTCATTAAATATTGAATTATTTTTGTTAATGTTAGTGTTGTTAGTGTTTTGACACACATTGTGTGTGCGTGCTTTGGTTTAACCTACATTGTAAGGACCAAGTATCCCCACAAAAAAACAAATAAATCCTTAGCTAATTAAACTACCACTTTTAGCTGTGTAATTTTACTTATTAATTCATGAATAAAAAAGGTTATTGTTAGTTAATAATAATAGAATATTCATATTGAGTTTTTCATATGTTCCTCTGTAGCTATTCAGTAAACTTGGGTCATTTACACCAATTAATAAAATTGATGAAATATTGAAATATACTTGATCTGTGACAAAGTTGAAGCTATTGAGCGTAGGACTGTATTGTTGTTTCAGTATAGATATTTAGATAGATGGAGAGTTACAGTACAACAGTGTTTACAGTGTTTTTTAGATTCCATCAGGATCATCAGCAACAGCACCGACTCAACGGGTGTCTGTTCAGAAACTGAAGGAGGAAAATGCTTTTTTAAAAGCTAAAATTCAATTCTTAGAAGATAAATCCAAGGACATCGAAAGCGAGAGAGATTTTCTGCGTAGGAGCCTGACTGACGGTACGCTGTTTTATCTCTAAAATCAACTATACTTTACAAGCAGTTATATGGTATGCTTATCATGTGTACTACAGTACAAATAGTTATAAATGAATGTTTTACTTCAGGAAATGGACATAGTCCACATTATAACATACCCTGGTATATAATGAAGCAGTGTACTCCAGTCTGAGTCTGTCGTTGTTTTAAATTATATTTTGTGGTGTTCGTTAACAAAGGTAATAAAGTGTTAACATTTAACAATAACTTTAGATGGGAAGTTGGCAAAAATGGAAGAAATTAAATGTGCTGTAAATATGATTTGGTTTGTATTCCTTATCAGCCCTTTCAGCAAAGAAAGACATGGGAGCTTCATGCTGAGTCAAAGTCTTCCAGTACAGAAGACGAATGTCATACAGAACATAAAAAGAAGACAATGAGTAGACGACAAATTGAGAGGAAAAAGAAACATCACAAAGTTGACTCATCATCCTCATCTGAATCAAAGTCCTCTTCATCCCCTGCACCCCGAAAATCCAGCAAACATAAGGATAAAGCCAAGAAGCTGTAACGGTTCTGCTTTGAGTGGGGATCGAACCCAGGTCTACTAGACTCAGTGCTCTGTGTAGACAGGCTGAGCTAACTTCCCAACAAATGAATTCAGGTGCAGAGGTAGCAAAAGGCAGAGTCAAAAAGTCTTCAAAAATAAATCAAACTTTACTTGAGGAAAAGTCCAACAAAACAGGAATCAGTGACTCCAATAAACAGGGAAAAACAAAGTTGACGTGATAGTCAAAAACATAAACTCAAGACAGACTTATCTCACAGTAGACACTGGAAACCAAGGCTCAAGACTGAACAAACAAGCATGGCACAAACTCATTAAATAGTGCTAAACACAGGTGTCACCTATCAGGGCAAACGAAAGGTGCTGTTCAGCAGAAGCCTGGAGAGAGGCGCCACCTGCTGACTAGGAGGTGTATTACAGTCCAGTGGTGAACTCTTACAGAAAAGGAAAGTGAACAAAAAGGAAAAATGCACAAGAGGTATGTCTTTTAAAAGTCTATACATTTATGTTTCATTTTATTTATTTCTTTATTGAAGAACGCATTGGAATGAAATGGGAGAGGCTGACACTTTTTTTAAATAAACTTTTAAAATAAAAAATAGATAAATAAGAAAAATGTGGAAACATTTTGATGTTTGACGAAACAATTTTATTTTTAGTTTAAGAATTGTCACAAATGATGAAGTGATGAAGTGCACAACAGTCTTCATTAAATACTCCTAAAGAAAACAAAGGAGATCACATGAGAATACAACCACTTCACTTAGACAATACCAGACAACAAACTAACTGGGTTCCCATGGATCCTAAAGTCTAAAATGTATTCATTAAAATGTTTAAAAATGTAACATTTATTTGATTATAAGACGTCTGTCATGAATGAATAGTCTGAGGCGTGCGGATCCATGTGCAGGCTTTTATTAAACGAAGGCATGGTCATAGCAGGCAGGCGTCAAACAGGGCAAACAGATATATAGGAGGCGAGGCAATAACAAAATCCAGAGACAGGCGGAGGTCAGGTCAGGCGGCAAACGATCAGAGAATCAGAAAACAGACAGGGTCAAAATCAGGGAAACCAGAAACAATAATCCACGAACGATATAACTATGAAACAGGCGAAACAATGCAACCTCCAGGTGAGTGGCTTGCTGCAGTCTTTATAGTCCAGGAACAGGAAGTTGACGCAGAGGGAGTAGATGCAGATCACCCAGAGATCAGGGCTCCCTCTGCTGGCTTGGTGACATAGCCCCCCTCCTAGGAGCGACTCCTGGCGCTCCACAAAACAAAACATAACTGTGAGCTTGGGAGGGGGTTCCGGGAGGGAGTCAGCAAACTGAGACCAGGGAGGAAGAGACGGTGGGAGGAGCCAGGGTGAAGACGGGAGGAGTCCGGAGCGGAAGGCGATCCAGAACCCAGCCATGATGGTCAGTGGTGGAGCCGACGGAGGGAGGAGCCATGGAGAGGTAACGATCATCAACCCCATGGAGCCGACCGACGGCGGCGGAGCAGGTGGTCGGGGAGACTGAGGCGGAGGCGGAGAGCCGAAGAGCCAGGGTGACACAGAGGTGCTGGAGGTCCTAGGCGATACCACAGGCTTCGGCGACTGATGCGGAGACGGGGGACGAGAAGGACGCGGCGGAGCCAGAGCGACAGAGGACTGATGTGGAGCCGGGGGAAGGGAGGAGCCTGACAGAGCCGGAGGGATGGAGGGACGAGGCGAAGCTGGAGGAGTGAAATCCTGAGGCGACGGATGGTCGACGACCGACCAAGGCGTAGCCGGAGAGACGATGGAGCCTGGTGAAGCTGGTGGATTGACGGAGCACGGTAGAGAGGAGGGAGCTAGGAGCCTAAGGGAAGCCGGCGGGTCTACAAGCCGAGGTGAAGTCTGGGACTCGGAGGCGGGACGGTGAAGCGAGGGATCCTTCACCCACGGCGGCGATGGAGACTGGCAGACCCGTGGCGAGCTCCAGGTGGAGGGCAGAGGATGAGTGCAGGGGCTGCTGGGATCCTTTGACGACGTGTAGCTAGGGTGGGAAGGTGGGTTAACTTGAGGCTTTGCACGAGGCGCGGGCACTGGAGGCTTTGCACGAGGCGCGGGCACTGGAGACTTTGCACGAGGCGCGGGCACTGGAGGCTTTGCACGAGGCGCGGGCACTGGAGGCTTTGCTGGGCAGGCAATATCCATCTTGGGAAGCGGCTCTGGGCAGGCGGCATCCATCTTGGGAAGCGGCTCTGGGCAGGCGGCATCCATCTTGGGAAGCGGCTCTGGGCAGGCGGCATCCATCTTGGGAAGCGGCTCTGGGCAGGCGGCATCCATCTTGGGAAGCGGCTCTGGGCAGGCGGCGACCATCTTGGGAAGCGGCTCTGGGCAGGCGGCGACCATCTTGGGAAGCGGCTCTGGGCAGCGGCGACCATCTTGGGAAGCGGCGCTGGGCAGGCGGCGACCATCTTGGGCAGCGGCGCTGGGCAGGCGGCCACCTTGGGCAGCGGCGCTGGGCAGGCGGCCACCTTGGGCAGCGGCGCTGGGCAGGCGGTCACCTTGGGCAGCGGCGCTGGGCAGGCGGCCACCTTGGGCAGCGGCGCTGGGCAGGCGGCCACCTTGGGCAGCGGCGCTGGGCAGGCGGCCACCTTGGGCAGCGGCGCTGGGCAGGCGGCCACCTTGGGCAGCGGCTCGGGAAGGCAGCCATCTTGGGCAGCGGCTCGGGAAGGCGGCCATCTTGGGCAGCGGCTCGGGAAGGCGGCCATCTTGGGCAGCGGCTCTGGGCAGGCGGCATCCATCTTGGGAAGCGGCTCTGGGCAGGCGGCGACCATCTTGGGAAGCGGCTCTGGGCAGGCGGCATCCATCTTGGGAAGCGGCTCTGGGCAGGCGGCGACCATCTTGGGAAGCGGCTCTGGGCAGGCGGCCATCTTGGGAAGCGGCTCTGGGCAGGCGGCCATCTTGGGAAGCGGCTCTGGGCAGGTGGCCATCTTGGGAAGCGGCTCTGGGCAGGCGGCCATCTTGGGAAGCGGCTCTGGGCAGGCGGCCATCTTGGGCAGCGGCTCTGGGAAGAAGGCGGCCATCTTGGGTAGCGGCTCTGGGAAGAAGGCGGCCATCTTGGGTAGCGGCTCTGGGAAGAAGGCGGCCATCTTGGGTAGCGGCTCTGGGAAGAAGGCGGCCATCTTGGGAAGCGGCTCTGGGCAGGCGGTGTGACCATCTTGGGAAGCGGCTCTGGGCAGGCGGCGACCATCTTGGGAAGCGGCTCTGGGCAGGCGGCGACCATCTTGGGAAGCGGCGCTGGGCAGGCGGCCACCTTGGGCAGCGGCTCGGGGAAGGCGGCCACCTTGGGCAGCGGCTCGGGAAGGCGGCCACCTTGGGCAGCGGCTCGGGAAGGCGGCCATCTTGGGCAGCGGCTCGGGGAAGGCGGCCATCTTGGGCAGCGGCTCGGGGCAGGCGGCCATCTTGGGCAGCGGCTCTGGGCAGGCGGCCATCTTGGGAAGCGGCTCTGGGCAAGCGGCCATCTTGGGAAGCGGCTCTGGGCAGGCGGCCATCTTGGGAAGCGGCTCTGGGCAGGCGGCCATCTTGGGCAGCGGCTCTGGGCAGGCGGCCATCTTGGGCAGCGGCTCTGGGAAGAAGGCGGCCATCTTGGGCAGCGGCTCGGGGAAGGCGGCCATCTTGGGCAGCGGCTCGGGGAAGGTGGCCATTACTGGAGTTGATGCTGTATCCTTTTCCTCCTCAACACCCAACGTGAAAGCTGACCCCACAGTCACTAAACCAAACTCAATAAACTGAGCAAGAGACTCACGTGGACCCTCGCGAACAAGTTTAGATTTGAGTGGCTGATGTACTCCCTCATGATACAACTCAATCAATAAACAGTCCGGTATGTCAGAGAGGTAAGCCATGTCCAAAAACTTTTGAGTATAATCCTCAATCGATCGGGTACCTTGCTTGAGGGCCAATAAACGTCTAGCGAGGGTCCTACCTGGCCATGGATCAGGTGAAAAGCCGCTGGATCCTGGTGTGAGGTTGCATTCTGTCATGAATGAACGGTCTGAGGCGTGCGGATCCATGTGCAGGCTTTTATTAAACGAAGGCATGGTCATAGCAGGCAGGCGTCAAACAGGGCAAACAGATATATAGGAGGCGAGGCAATAACAAAATCCAGAGACAGGCGGAGGTCAGGTCAGGCGGCAAACGATCAGAGAATCAGAAAACAGACAGGGTCAAAATCAGGGAAACCAGAAACAATAATCCACGAACGATATAACTATGAAACAGGCGAAACAATGCAACCTCCAGGTGAGTGGCTTGCTGCAGTCTTTATAGTCCAGGAACAGGAAGTTGACGCAGAGGGAGTGGATGCAGATCACCCAGAGGTCAGGGCTCCCTCTGCTGGCTTGGTGACAACGTCTCAGATATACATATCTAGATGAAATCGTTATGCACCAAGAGCTTGTAACACTCCAAAGAGAAAAGAAAGACTGAAACTGCATCAAATGAACCCTTTAAATAAACAGCCACATTGAGCTTCAAACCCTAAAATGCAAGCACTGAAAATAGAATGCATTAAAATGCAAACACTGTTTATAGATCTTATTTACAATTTGTGCAATTCATTATTTTTTCAAATCCATTTGTCATTAATTTACTTTACACCAAAAGCCCCTAAAGCTGAAATTCAGAAAGGAGGTCTGGTCAGAATCTTCTGAGAGAAGACGAATGATCCTGCAATGAAAAGAGTGACCTTAACCTCAACTGCATGTAAATCTAACCTCCCCCCCTCCTTTATTTATATCAAACTAATCTTTTATTGTCTGTTCTTTTTTAGTCTATTTTCCAGATCAAGCCATTATATATGCATGTGTGTGTTTCTTTGTATGATAAACACCATTCCAATGCATGCTCTAGTGTGTGTAACTACACACATAACCACTCTAACTTTTACTTGTTCCATACATCTTGTTTACATTCAGTCATCATAAATATGGCCGTGTGTCTATACACACTGTTTACTTTAGCTGTTGCTTGTTCCGTGCTTCTGTTTAGGCGTCATTCTTGTTTTCTAGTTATGATGAATAAATAGCATGTGAAACCAAACACTAAAATGATTTAAAGCTTTTGATGTTTTTGGTGAATTCAATAATATTATGTTATTACATTATATGGATTGTGATCATCTGAAGAAAGTCATCAGGATGAGACTGTAAATGACACTGAACAATGGCATCAAATAATAACAGAAACCTAGATGAGTTCTAAGACTCTTGAACAAACTTGATCCTCCGTAAAAAGATCAAGCCAGCGCTCCACCATCTGGCTTATGGCAGTCTCCACCACTTCTCTTCTTCTTAGTGCAAATGTAAGTTCAATTTTCTCTTTCACAAGTTGTCCATTTGGTGTTTGTTTCTGCATTTCATCGACCAAGATCTTGCGAGCATCCTCAAGGCCTGTCTGACCAAATCCGTCTGGAAAGTTGGGTGAGAAGTTGAGCTCGCCTTTTTTAATATATTAATATCTTAATATTTTTGTTAGCTGGTTCTCCTGGACTTGAATGTCCTGGTAATTGATGCTTACCAGCATCTACTGCAACATCACGGCATCCTGATTGTCTGCGCTTTGACCTGTAATTAGACATTTTATATTTTAAACTGTTCTTCCGACCTCTGCAGCTACTGGTTGAGCCTTTCTCTTGGAGACTAGGATGCTTGTTTATCAGTGCTGCTGCAGCTTTTTCAAACTGAGCATTGTTTGGATATGCTGTGAAGCCATACATACTCTCTGCCAATATCTGAAGGACCTCGTGTTTAAGATCTTTTGTTACTTTAAGGAGTGTTCCGTCCCTAAGATACAACAGCTTTGCTTGTCTGAGTCTATACTCGAGATCAACAGAGAAATTTGGGACTTCAAATTGCTCTGGCCACTGTGTTTGTCGCTCCTGAGACGATTGTGAAAGGATCTGCTGCACTGTGGCTGTCATCTAAGCTTTCTACAGATGCTGAAACAGGAACCAGCTCAATTCCTGGGATGACTTGGATTGTTGCTTTTTCAGGGAGATCTGCAATATCTGACAGACTGAATAGTTCGTTATTAAATTCAGGATCTTTGTACTGGATACTGAAGCTACAATGAAGTTCCAGCAATTCCTTAATATTGCTCATCAATTCCTCCACTGTAGCAGGCCTATTTAGGGTGACCTTTCTTATATCTGCCTCAGAACTGTTCGATAGGTTACTACTACTCTATAAGAAAAAAAACATCACTCATACGAAACTTAAAGTAGCAAATTTTACCTAACAGAAACAAATCTAAGCCAACGAAACACACGTAATAGCTATACTGTGAACATACAAAAACACTCTGGATAATGTTACATTCTATGAAATTACATAAACAGCTAAATTAAAAGGTAAAGTTATAACTGAACTGTGAACCGACAGAAAAAAAGCGTCTATCGGCACATTAACACTTTTTAGAGTTTAACATCGGTCCAGATATTAGGTTACCACTTTCTTCAGAAAGATATCTACAGATAATATCCTTTATTAACTGAAGAGATTGTGTCATTTTCTCGATTGATGGGGGTAACATCTCTCTACATGGTGAGGGTCTTCCCACATCTATTAACGTCATGCTAACGCCTGATAATAATCACAGTGTCGCTACACGAACTGATCACATCGAACGAGCTGTTCAAAGTAATATAGATCTGGCGTAGATTCTGATCTTCACCTCTGTGTGTCTGTAGCACGAGACAGACAGGGTGCTGTATGTAGAAACACAGCGAAGTTATTAAAAAAAGAAGATGCATCATTTTTTAAACCCACAAAAGCCTGACCAGGAATTGGTCAAAATAGCAGCAAGCACACATAGAGATACGGGGTATGACCCTCAAGACAAAATTGCATTACATCAGATTTCTAGATCTGAATCACGGTTAGACGTAAAAATAGTGGTGTTTCACAAAAGCTGTTGAGATAAATACACCTTAAGATAAAAACACATTACAAAACGATCTATTTATACTTACACGAGGATCATTACTATATGATTAAAAATGTGAAGGGTTTCTTGGGTTACAGCTATGTTTTTGAATACTGTTATCATGGATTTAAAGAGCAGAACTCACATTACAACAATGTGCCGATTGTTTGAGATATTGTAGATCAGATTAATGTTATAATACTCATAAAGAATCTCGTAAAATACTGTGACAAATGCTGTACACCGTAAAAAGTAATCATTGAATCTACTAAAGAAATGTTAGTAAACTGGACTGATTTAGGCATGTTTGTTCATTTTACTTGGTTAGGCTATGTTACGTGAACTTTCAAGTGGAGCCAGTTGTTAAACTAAACGTTTTCAGTACACTCTACTTAACAGAATGTAGTGTAGCCTACTGGACTAAACGTCTGTTCATACAAATATCTAGAAACTTTCATATAGTTAATATAATTAGAAAAAGCTGGTAATAGCCTACTATATGAATACATATAATTTATATAAATTCATATATTTATGGAAATGTTAGGTATTATCATAAAAAAAGGTATTATCATTGTTACTCCCATTATGACAATTTTTTTTCATCATGCTGTTTTAACTGTACATTAATTATGAAAATTTAAGACAGTGTATAGATACAATTGTGTTTAATGTGAAAAAGTTTAGGGAAATTTGTGGATACATAGGACGTGTTACGTCCTACGTCCTCGGACGAATGTTTTTTTTCTTCCCTTTGTATTGTTCCCTCCCTCTCTATATCTCTCTGCTTGTGAGTAAGAGGTAATGGGCGCCACCTGTCACCAATGATTGGCTGGTTATACTGATTGGAAGATGAGAGGGAGCAGCGGAGTGTTAAGCAGCACTTCAACCACAGGACAGGGTGGCTGTGTGTGTGTGGAAGCTTTGTTGTGAGGCCTTGTTTTTTTGTTTTAAGGGTTCCTTCTGTTGTTCTACAAATTCTATTTTGTTAACCGTTTTCTCTTAGTGACATTGGGGGTCATTCTGTGTTGTAGATTCCATCTTTTCAACTAGAGGACTTACTATTGGAACTCTATTTTGTTGTTTAATGGTCCTTTTACTTATGTTAAATTGTTTGCCTGGGATGGGGTTTAAGTAGAGAGGGGGTGCCTTTTTCTTTTTGGACTTTCTCCTGTTTATGTTAGAAAGGGAGTCAGGGTATTTTGGATGTATTTTTGTTTTTTTTTCCTTTTAGAAGGTTAGTTAGTTTCTGTTACTAGGTAGAAGTATTATGTTTATTGTTTTCGCCTGAGCTCCCTCTCGAAGACATAAAACCTTTTTTTCTCATTTGTAAAATAAAATTGTTCTTTTCCTCATCCAAGATGTGCAATGGGTTTTCTTTTGTAATTTACCTTTTTCTTTTTCTTTAAGGATTATTATTTCGCCTCGTTGCTGATGCACACACACCACACCGTTTTCTATTCTGTTGCGTGACCTAACGTCCACTAGATTTGAGCTGGGAACGTAACAGAATTTGGGGGCTTGTCTGGGATCTTTTATTAGCTACATCTAACAATTTGTACTGGTCTGTTGAAGGACGTTGGAACTAGAAAGGAGTACGTGGGGGTTTTTTTTTCTCTTTTGTTTGGTTCTGTTTTTGCTTTCTTTTGATGTGGGAGGTGTAGTGGATATTGGAAAAATGGACTTTGACTTAATCTCTTTTACGTTACTTCCTACTTTGGAAGTGTATAACCGTTGTCGAAAAAGAGATTTAGTTTCAATAGCAGATTTCTTTAATGTTAACTTTTCTAAAGAGTCAACTAAGCAGGTTATCAAAGAGGAGTTATATGGGGAGCTAGTGAAAGGAAGAATCAGAATCGGTGGGCAAGGCCGCTGGTTTGGATTATATTCCCAACATGGATCCCAGAGATTCTGGTGCAGACCCTTTTCTGGCAATTAAGTTGAGAGAGTTAGATCTCCAGGTGAAACAAGAAGAATGTGAGGCTCAGCGTATTAAGCTTTGAGTGATAAAAGCTGAACGGGAGCGGGATAGTGAGCGGCATCGCCATGAGCTAGAGGCTCTAAGGCTACGCAGTAGGCCTGCTCCATTACCCCGAGTTAGTCTCTCACAGTCACCACCAGCTAGACTCTCTATTTCATCTGTGCCAGTAGTGGATTCTGTTCAGCCCCCTAATGATGTTTTCTCTGATTTACCTGCTGAGTCTGAGTCTTTTATTTTAGCTTATGATATAGTGAAGTCTGCTGTACTAAGAGCATATGAATTGGTTCTGGAAGCGTATCACCAAAAGTTCAGATCCCAATCAAAAACAGCCAGACATTTGCGCGAGAGAAAAAGGCACTATTTGAAAAGTGGTGTTTATCTAGTAAGGTTAGTTCTTTTGACCAGCTCCAAGAGCTAATCTTGTTAGAAGACTTTAAAGCAAGCTTGTGGTTCATTTAAATGAGCAGAAAGTGTTAGCCCTAACCGATGCTGCTATTATAGCAGATGAGTTTGTGCTGACTCATCGTAATGTGTTCTCTTCAACCCGTCAGACAAAGAAACTATCTTCAGTTGTAGAGAACTCCGAACCCTTTCAGATTGCTAGCCGTTCTATGAAAACGGAGATGTCTGGAGAAACTAGGAAAACAAGCCCTAAACGTGTTGGGGACAAGCGGGTTTGTTTTTATTGTCTTGACCCAGGTCATTTGATCTCAGAATGTAAAGCATGGAAACAAAAATATTCTAGTTCTAAGCCGAAAAATGTAGCTTTAGTGCAATCTGTACCTGAGCTAAATGTTTTAGATGCTGTTGTCTATCAACCTTTTCTTTCTTCTGGCTCAGTTTCTCTTTCTCTTGACTCTGAGGCACAGCCAGTAAGGATTTTGAGGGACACAGGAGCCATGCACCTTTTTCACCAAAGTCATATACAGGTAGTGATGTGTTAATCCATGGATGTGAAATGGGATGTGTTAATGTTTCCCTTCATAGGGTGTATTTGGAGTCTGACCTAGTCAAAGGACCAGTTACAGTGGGTGTGTGCTCCCGGTTACCTGTAGAAGGTGTCAGTCTTATTCTGGGGAATGAGCTTGCTGGTGGTAAGGTTTTTCCTAGACCTATTGTAACACATCAACCTAGTAATGAGTTACTTGACCTGTCTACCCAATTTTCTACCGCATTTCCTGCCTGTGTTGTGACCCGTGCTCAGGCCAGGAAATCCTGTTGACCTTTCAGACACCATCCTTTTCTCTCAGCCTGATTGTGATGCATGTGAGTTGAGTGTTGTACCTGAGATTGGGCCAACGTCTATGGTACAGAGTGTAATTCCAGATCTTTCTTTAAAGGTTGGAAAGAAAGACTTAGTTGCTGCTCAGACCACCGATCCTTCCCTGGCTCCTTGCATTGATGCTGTGGTGGATATTACGCAGGTGCCAGAAGCTAGGATAGCCTATTACTGGGAGGATGGTGTTCTGATGCGCAAATGGATGCCGCAACATTCAGATTTGAATTGTCAAGAGGTTCATCAGATTGTGCTACCATCTGATTCTTGTTCACAAGTTCTTCAGTTAGCTCATTAAAGCGTTTTGTCAGGACACTTGGGTGTCACCAAAACCTTTCATTGTGTTTCCAAATATTTCTTCTGGCCTGGTTTAAAGTCCTCGGTCTCTAAATTTATTCGATCCTGTCATACTTGTCAGTTAGCAGGTAATCCGCATCAGACTGTTCCGCCAGCCCCACTTGTTCTAATACCAGTTATTGGCGAACCATTTGAGAGGTTAATTATTGACTGTGTAGGGCCTCTGCCTAAGTCAAAGTCAGGACATCAGTATATCCTGACTGTTATTTGTGCTGTGACTCGTTACCCTGAGGCAATTCCTTTACGCACTCTCAAAGCTAGGACAGTTGTGCAAGAACTTATTAGGTTCTGCTCCATCTTTGGCTTGCTGAAGTTAGGGTTAGGGTTAGGGTTCAGACCAAGGCACTAATTTTACGTCCAAAGGGTTTTCACATATGTTAAGAGAGTTGGGGGTAAAGCATCAGTTGGCCAGTGCTTACCATCCACAGTCCCAAGGCGCGTTGGAACGATTCCATCAGACTCTTAAGTCAATGCTCCAAAAATTTTGCATTGAAACCGGTAAGGATTCGGTAGAAGGTTTACCTCTAATCATGTTTGCTGTGAGGGAAAGTGTGCAGGAATCACTGGGGTTTAGTCCAGAAGAACTGGTTTTCAGACATACAGTGAGAGGTCCTCTTAAGTTACTCAGTGAGCAGTTGTTGTCTCAGAGTCCTTTGTCAATGTCTATTCTTGACTACGTTAGCTTCACAAAGTCTGTGAGATTGCTGGCACCCACCTGGTAGCTTGCCAGACTAAAATGAAAGCCCAGTATGACCGTAAGAGTGTGGTGCGTACATTCCAGTCTGGTGACTCTGTCCTTGTCCTGCTTCCTGTACCTGGCTCAGCTTTGCAGGCTAGGTTTACTGGTCCTTATACAGTTGAGAGGAGGCTCAGTGATACCAACTATGTTGTTTGTACTCCTGATCGTAAACGAAAGAGTAGAGTATGTCATGTGAATATGTTAACGGCTTACGTTGCCCGTGACATGTCTCCAGACTGTTCTGCTAGTGAACCGGTGTCTGTGTCTACAGTAGTTGTGCCGTCTCCATATTGCCCTGAGGAGGATGGATTGGTGGCAAAAGATGCCCCGACCTTGTGTGCCTGTTTGCAGAACTCTGTAGTTCTGGATAATCTGAAGTCCCATCTTTCTCACTTGCCTGTCAGCCAGTCTGAAGCTGTAAGTAACCTGATTAACAAATATCCCAAACTTTTTACTGATGTTCCTTTACAAACTACAGTAATGTGTCACGATATTGATGTAGGTAACAGCCAGCCAATCAAACAACATCCTTACCGTGTAAACCCAAAAAACGTGAAGTCATGAGAAATGAGGTTCAGTATCTACTTGAGCATGGTCTTGCCATGTCTAGCCAAAGTCTGTGGAGTTCCCCATGTATATTAGTACCTAAATCTGACTCCACCTATAGATTTTGTACTGATTATCGTAAAATCAATGCGGTGACTAAGCCAGATTCCTTCCCACTTCCTAGGATGGAAGACTGTGTAGACCAGGGGTGTCAAACTCAAATTCACCGAGGGCCAAAATTAAAAAAAGAACATTGTCGAGGGCCAGACCATTTTTTTTTATTCATTTATTTATGTTTTTATTATCTTTGAGATACAGTAAACTACTGTATTAACCATCCTCATATATTACAATTGAATTTTTGCTTAAATACTGAAACCAGAACAGGTTTAAGAAAATAATAAAAACAAAAACTGAAAAAAATATCAGGCTTCTATATCTTTAACTTTATTCATTTTAATTGTAACCTAAATCTTTTCATCACAGACCATCAAGGCCAACACCTAAAAAAATATCTCTTTCAACTTTGAACAGACCATGCCATCAGTAAATAAAATAATATTTATCCATTTTAAATAATAAAAAATTAAAAACGGCCACATAAAATGCCGACACTTCGAGCCCCAAGTATCGCCAATGCCGCGGCATTTTCGACAATCAAAACAGACAGTTTCGGCACCCGTAGAAAAATGCTGCCGCAATTGCGGACGATTCCCACACATCAAGCCTGCTCCATTTCCCTTCCGTTCGTGTTTTTAAGATACGAACGAAAAGCATCGTGGACGGAAGTGCCTCTTCTATCGCTTAGCAGCAGCTCCACATCGGGAACTCCCGCCCCCGGCACCAGCTGCTCTCCTATTGGCCGCGCGTAGATGTCGTCACAGCGTTTTGACGCTCAAATTAAAAATGTTTTAAATCGGGAGTCAAACGCCACCCTTGCGCGACGCTCTGCGCCTCAGCGCGGACTTGCGCTCTGTCGCTGACGTCGCACATACACAATGAATGACGCGTTCAGTGTGTAGGCACCTTTAGCGGTACGTGCGCTGTATAACGGGCTGGCGGGCCAGATGTAATACATATTTGAAATCATCTCGCGGGCCAAATATAATTGTAGTGCGGGCCAAAATTGGCCCGCGGGCCTGAGTGAGTTGCGGCGCTTCCTAGGAATGGCCAGGTACTATCGGGGTTTCTGTAGAAATTTTGCTGCTATCGTTTTACCCCTTACTGACCTTTTAAGTACATCTAGGAAGTTTGTGTGGACTCCTGAATGTATGAATGCTTTTAACGATGCTAAGGATCTACTTCGTACTGCTCCTG
Organism: Puntigrus tetrazona; assembly: GCF_018831695.1. Lineage (NCBI taxonomy): Eukaryota > Metazoa > Chordata > Actinopteri > Cypriniformes > Cyprinidae > Puntigrus > Puntigrus tetrazona. The sequence continues at coordinate 24,162,955 of NC_056702.1, read as the reverse complement.
TTCTTTCTGCCCCCAATTTTTCATCACAGTTCAAGTTACAGGTGGATGCCAGTGCTACCGGTGCCGGGGCAGTCCTGTTGCAGGAGGATCAAGCTGGAATCGAGCATCCTGTATCTTTCTTTTCTAAGACGTTTTCTAAGACCCAACAGAATTACAGTACAATTGAGAATGAAGCGTTAGCTTTGTTGTTAGCATTTCAGCATTTTGAAGTATATTTGGGTGGAAGTCCTAGCCCCATTATAGTCTATACTGATCATAACCCCTTGGTGTTTCTAATGAGGATGTCTAATGCTAACCAACGCCTAATGCGGTGGTCCCTTATTATGCAGGAGTATAACATTGAAATCCGGCATACAAAGGGCGTTGACAATCTTGTAGCTGATGCTTTGTCCAGAACTTAGGTTTTGGTTTAATGAAGATTTTTTTGCTTTGTTTTAAAAATTACAATACTTGTAAACTTTTTTGTGTGATGAGGGTGTTACGTCCTCGGACGAATGGGTTTTTTTCTTCCCTTTGTATTGTTCCCTCCCTCTCTATATCTCTCTGCTTGTGAGTAAGAGGTAATGGGCGCCACCTGTCACCAATGATTGGCTGGTTATACTGATTGGAAGATGAGAGGGAGCAGCGGAATGTTAAGCAGCACTTCAACCACAGGACAGGGTGGCTGTGTGTGTGTGGAAGCTTTGTTGTGAGGCCTTGTTTTTTTGTGTGTTTTAAGGGTTCCTTCTGTTGTTCTACAAATTCTATTTTGTTAACCGTTTTCTCTTAGTGACATTGGGGGTCATTCTGTGTTGTATGTCTGGCCATTTGATAATACCTAGAATATCAAAATCAACTGCGGGCGGCAGATCATTTTCCTATCTAGCACCTAAACTCTGGAACAATCTCCCTAACTCTGTTCGGGAAGCAGACACACTCTGCCAGTTTAAATCTAGATTAAAGACACATCTTTTAACTTAGCCTACACATAACACACCAACACACCTTTTATTATTCAAATCCGTTAAAGGATTTTTAGGCTGCATTACTTAGATTTGCTGGAACCGGGAACACTACTCCTAAAATACGATGTACTTGTGACATCGTAAAAAGAATGGCATCTACGCTAATATTAGTCCTGTTTCTTTCTCAATCTGTTTTCACAGTTTGTATCCAGACTAGATGGTGGATCAGCACCCAGAGATTATGTTCATCAGAGACCAGAAAACCTAGATGCGCCCGTCGACAGATCACCAGATCCTGATGCACACACACACACGCACACACTAAGTCATTTACACTACCTGACACAGCTGCGTTTAAAATTGAACTGGAGGTTAAGTGCTGGGCGTCCGGTCAGAGGAGAACTGACCCCAACTGAGTCTGGTTTCTCCCAAGGTTTTTTTTTCTCCATTCTATATGCATGGGGTTTTGTTTCCTTGCCGCTGTCGCCTCTGGCTTGCTTGGTTGGGGACACTTAACTTCTAGTGACTATCGTTGAATTGACTACAGAGACCGTCTCTGCATTTAATAAGAAATTGGTCACTCTCGTCACTATATATCCCTGTCATTATACTGTACAGTGCTTTGATGCAACCTGTGTTGTTAAAAGCGCTATATAAATAAAAATGATTGATTGATTGATTGATTGTAGATTCCATCTTTTCAACCAGAGGACTTTCTATTGGAACTCTATTTTGTTGTTTAATGGTCCTTTTACTTATGTTAAATTGTTTGCCTGGGATGGGGTTTAAGTAGAGAGGGGGTGCCTTTTTCTTTTTGGACTTGTTTTCTCCTGTTTATGTTAGAAAGGGAGTCAGGGTATTTTGGATGTATTTTTGTTTTTTTTTTCCTTTTTAGAAGGTTAGTTAGTTTCTGTTACTAGGTAGAAGTATTATGTTTATTGCTTTGGCCTGAGCTTCCTCTCGAAGACATAAAACTTTTTTTCTCATTTGTATAATAAAATTGTTATGCCTGGTTAGAGCCACTGTGAGCTCCAACCTACTTCCACAAGTAGCTCCCACGAGTTACCCCCACCCTACATCTTCCCTTGCCCACCACCGTTTCACCCTATCCACTGCTAACCCCCTCCCTATGCCCCCAAATGCCGTCATGCTGGACCACACTCCTGTCTCCAGTTCCATCAGAGCCCAGATCCTCGCAGGCGCTGACATCAACCTTTTTTCTCTCCTTTCTCCTATTTCCCCAATACCTGCAGACTGCCAAGTTGACTGTGGAGAATTTTGCCTTACTCTAAAAACCACCGCTCATAATCAGTCACGCATTTTATCCTTTTCCGAATTCGTCATCGCATTCAACAAATACTCTGAGGTAATCTGTTCCGTCTTCCCTCACAGGAGGCGTGAGCTCGGCAATTATCTGGCTATTATGAGGGTTCCCACTTCTACCACTTCTACTACAAACTCTTTTCTGCAAAATGTTCGGTCAGAGTTTCCCAGTGGAACAAATGCCCATACTGGGGGGCCATAGATAACGAACTCCATAACCGCGTTTTCACCAGTTGCCGCAATATCACCTGTGCAGTCTGCAGGTCCATCTCTCATTCATCCACCGCATGCCCCTTCATCAATCTTTCCATCCCTCCCTGTCCCGAACCTGCTCTGCCTAAGTCCACAAGTTCCGTCCTGCGGCCACCCTTGCTTTAACTTCAACAAAAAGCAAATGTCTAAGGCAACACTGCAGATTTTTGCATGTTTGTAATTTTTGTGGCAGTGCCCATTCCCGCCTCATCTGCTCAGTGTTCAAAGCAACAAATAAAAATAATAAGCAACATTTATTTACTCCTGTTAATATTTCCCATCTGGCTTTTGCGTTTTTGCTCCATCCTGATCCTAACTTTTCTAATTATCTCTTATCAGGTTTATCACATGGTTTCCATCCCGGAGTCAGCAGCCTCCCCTCCCAAAACCTCATCTGCCCTAACCTCCAGTCCGCCCTGACAGAACCAGAAACGGTAGACCTCTTAATAAAGAAAGAAGAGGACGCAGGTTTCATTATTGGCCCTTTTTCCATCCCTCCCTTCAATACCTTCCGCATTAGCCCAATTGGCATAGCCACTAGGAAATTCTCAGGCAAAAAACACCTTATAATTGACCTCTCCTCCCCTCACAACTCCTCCTTTCCTAGTATCAACAGCCTTATCCCATTTGAAGAGTTCTCCCTTCACTACCACAACATCGACCTCGCAATCGCAATGATAAAAAATGTTGGCCAAGGCGCTTGGATGGCAAAAGTCGATATAACCTCAGCATTTAAAGTAATGCCTATTCACCCAGACTTTTGCATCTATTCGGCATTTGCTGGCGCAAAAAATTCTATTTCGCTGTGCGCCTCACCTTCGGCTGCAAAAGTAGCGCCAAAATTTTCGACATGCTGTCTGAAGCAGTTTGCTGGATTCTCTTTAATAACTATCAAATTCTTTATCTCATCCATCTCCTCAACAATTTCCTCATTGTTTCTCCTCCAAACACTATCCCAGCGGCTTTTGACAGTCCAAAAAGTCTTTGCTGAGCTAGGAATTCCCCTAGCTCAAGAAAAAACCTCAGGCCCCAGTACTTCCATAGAATTTCTAGGCATCAATCTCGACTGAAAAAACCTCCAAGCCTCTCTCCCCCAAGAAAAGATTGGCAGAACCATTCTAGTAGCCTCAAACCTCCTAGCTAACCCCCAGTGTTCCAAGCGTGAATTACTTTCCATCCTCGGGCACTTAAACTTTGCAATGCACATAATTTCGCAAGGCCGCCCCTTTATCTCCCATCTCCTCACTTTGGCTTCATCAGTCTACAATCTCGAAGATCAATTAGTCCTAACTGATCCCTGCCTCCGACATCTCCACCTATGGATCTCGTTCCTTAAGCAGTGGAATGGCCAGTTCTTTTTCTACACTGACCTAATTGCTTCCCCTATCGATATCCAATTATTCACAGACGCCGCCCCTTCTGTAGGCTTCAGGGGGTTTTACCGCAACCGCCGGTTTGCCTCAACTTGGCCCACTGAACTGTCAAACCTTCCTAGTATCCTAGTATCTTCAGCACTATTCAAGCTCTACCCCATAGTAGTGGCCGCTTTCCTATGGGGAAAGGAATGGTCAGCCTCTAGCATTGACATCCACTGCGATAATGAAGCCACAGTTCACTACATCAACAGACACAGTTCCCATTCACCTGGCCTTATGCCCTTGCTAAGACGACTCCTTTGGATCTCGGCTTGCAACCAATTCATTATAATCGCCAAACATATTCCCATAAAGGAAAATCCGATAGCTGATTCCTTCTCCCGCTTCTCCCTTCAGAAATTCAGGATGCTGGCGCCAGAAGCGGAACCCTATCCATCCCCGGTTCCTCTCTACTCACAACTAATATTCCAAAAAAAAAAAAAAAATTCCATATCCACCCTCCGCAGAGGCTACACTTCTAACCATACTGCCCGTACTCTTGATGCGATGTTCATTCTAGCTTTTTCGCTTTCCTTAGACGTTCAGAATTTACAGCCAACTCCAGATTCTACCAAATATTCACCCCACCATTTCTGATCTATCGTAAACACGAAAACCTCCAGACTCTCATCAGTCCCAACAGAACTCCAAATCTACCACCCCCGCAGGGGATCATCCTAGGCAGGGCACCACTCCCACTACAATGGTCAGCCCTCGATGTAGATGACCGTATACAAACCTGCCACCGCAATGGCCAACACAAGCAGGAGCATTGCACCCACCGCAGTGGACTGCTCCTTCTGTGGATGACAGTATACAAAACCTGCCACCGCAGTGGACAACACAAGCAGGAACATTGCACCCACCGCCGTGGACTGCTCCCGCTGTAGATGCTAATACACTCCCACTGCCTTAGCAGCGGACTACTCTAGCTGGAGTACTGCACCCACCACCGTGGATTATCCATGCCAGAGACGCTCACTCGCACCCACTGCCTTTAGCAGCAGACCGCAAAAGCTGGAGCTCTGCACTCACCGCCGTGGACAGCTCCTGCCAGAGACGGTCGTTCACACATGCTGCTATTACAGTGGACTGCTCTAGCCGGAGTATTGCACCCACCGCCGTGGACCACTCCTGCTAGAGACGCTCACCTTAACTCCCTCCTTCACTCATATTTCAGTCACGCACATTCCATGCCCATTCTCCCACACAAACATAACATCATCTTAATATCATTCTAATTCCAACCAACATATCCATGCTCATCCTCCTTTTCTAGTTAAGTCAGTAGCTTTTCGGGGAGGTGCTTATGCGCGTTTTGGCTGGTGTCTTAATTGGCTTTTTTTGTGGGGCATTCAGGGATCAAGTCGGACGCCGAGCCCTGTCCACTTTTCACGGACAAGAGGAAAAAAACGAGTTCCGAGCCCTTTCCTGACAGCACGCCAAACACGCTTACTTTTACCGTTACTATGATATGTAAGTGCGAACTCGTGAAATAAAAGAATTTGATTGTTTTTTGAAAAAATGAGGAAAAATGATCACATTGGATTATTTCAGATTGTACTATGTACAATTTTCAGTGTTTTTGATTTTGAAGGCATGGCTTAATATTTTTATTGAACAAATAAATGCCATTGTGATAAATGCAGTTGTGAGTACAACTTACTTGAGAAATTTAAGGCAATCAGAAATCATTGTTCTAGTAATGTGAACAAGCAGGCCTGTAAAGGGAACTCTTTTATTTTAGTTACGTTTACTAAGATTGAATGTATATAGGATTTTAACTGAACTGGTCATACTGAGTATTTAACTTTATTGGTAACCTTTACAAATAAAAAAGTAAAATACACAAATGTGTAGTAAGTTTAATGAACTCACAAATGATGAACTACTTGAGAGATTTGAGGCAATCAGTTTCCATAGGTTTTTCAAGTAAATTCAACTTATTAGTTTTTACAGTGTAGGCAGTATAAAGCGAAATGGAGCGGTGATAAGTTCTTACCATACAAATGTGCTCCGGTAAGATGCGTGCATTGCAGCGACATTCTGGTTGATGAAGGGGGTCACAGTTGTTATATTCAAACGATAAAACCTGATCACCATAGTGATAAGCTGTATGAAACAAGTTCAGAATGTCTTAGAATGCTGACCTTGAAGCATCTTTTTCATTATCAACATGAATATTAAAATTGCCAACAATTAAAACTTTATCTGCAGCTAGTACTAATTTAGTTAGAAATTCAGCAAATTCTTTAATAAAGTCTGTGTGGTGGCCTGTATAAAGTAACCAGTACAAACATGACCGGGGATAATAATAATAATAATAATAATAATAATAATAATGTTATATGCAGCACCATAACTTCAAACAAGTTATACTTAAAGTCTGCTCTCTTAGAAGTACTAAGAACATTGCTATAAATAAGCAACACCTCCCCCTTTACCTTTTGAACATGGGTTTTTGGATCCTGAAATTCAGTGTTCTTTTAGAAGAATCAATGAAGGGTAAAGAGTTCTCAAAGCAGAATTAGGAAAATGTTTTATTAATAGATGTAATGGTTTGCAAAACTAGAAAAGGTCTTACATGGAAAGTATACTTAACTCTTTTTAAAGAACATAAAGATGGTGTCACGTTTACATGACTTTCCATTTGTTTTTATTAGACTGAACCACTTTATTGTCTTTTTCCAGAATAAATGCAACAACAACTGTTGAAGTTTCCACAATTAAAATAACAGCAATTTCTCTCCAAAATGAGTCCGCAAATGTCTTTTCATGTCTGAGTGATACGTGAAGCTGGTGTCACACTGAGGACACTTGTAAGGCTTCTCTCCAGTGTGAACCCTAATGTGAGTCTTAAGGTTTCCTCTATTTGTGAAGCTCTTTCCACACTGAGGGCAGGTGAAGGGCTTTTCTCCAGAGTGAAGTTTCATGTGAGTCTCAAGGCGTCCTTTAAGAGCGAAGCTCCTTCCACACTCTTGGCAGGAGAAAGGTTTCTCTCCAGAGTGAATTCTCAAGTGATTCATAAAGTTCACTCTTTGTTTGAAACTCTTTCCACAGTGAGGACACATGAAAAGTTTCACTCCGGTGTGGATTTTTACATGATTCTCGAGGTGACTTCTGTCTGGGAAATTCATTCCACACAGAAGACAAAGGAAACAGTCCTCTCCAGAGTGAATCCTCATGTGATTATTAACGCTTTCTTTGTACCTGAAGCTCTTTCCACACCGATCGCAAGCAAACGGCTTCTCTCCAGTGTGAACTCTCATGTGAACATTAAGGTTTCCTTTCATTTTGTAGCTCTTCCCACACAGTTTGCAGATGAAAGGTTTTTCTTCACTGTGATTTTTCATGTGGGAATTAAGAGTTTTTTTCTGTTTAAATCTCATTCCGCACTGAGAGCAGATGAACAGTCTCTCTCCGGTGTGATCTCGCATGTGGACTTCAAGGTGTCTGTTTACGGAGAAGCTCTTCCCACACTGAGAGCATGTGAAGGGCTTCTCTCCGGTGTGAATCAGCATGTGAATTTTTAGATTTCCTTTTATTGAGAAGCTCTTCCCACACTGCTGGCAGGGGTAAGGCTTCTCTCCGGAGTGGACTCTCATGTGAACCGTCAGGTTTCCTTTTCTTGGGAAGCTCTTCCCACACTGCTGGCAGGAGTACGGTTTCTCTCCAGTGTGAACTCTCATGTGAAGTTTAAGATTTCCTTTTCGTGGGAAACTTCTTCCACACTGTTTGCAGGAGAAAGGCTTTTCTCCGGTGTGGAGTTTTGAGTGTATTCTAAGGCCTTGTTTTCGACTGAAACTTTTTCCACATTGTTCACAGGTGAAAGATCTCTCTTCAGTGTGAACGCTCATCTGGACTTTAAGGTTTGTGGATTCTGTTTTATGAGTCTGTGAGTAACTAGAAGATTTCTCCCCTTTAATGAAGTCATGATTCTTCTTATGCTGATTTTTGTGCTCCACATCATTCAGATTCTCCTCTTTCAGTGGCATCGGGTCTAGATGAACAGAAACAAAAGTTAACATCAAAGACATGAAAGCCTTTAAAGAGGAAAACCTTCTTGTTTTATGTCATTCTTCGGATAGTTCTAGGGTCCTATGATTTCCATGATGTGGAAAACGTGAACGGAATCTCGGAATCCACTCATCAAACAGAAGTGACAGTTTAACGAGGAATGTCATGGAGTTTGTTGACGTAAGTCCTGCATGTTCTGCATGTCTCTGTTAATGAATGGTGCAGGCGTGGGGTTTGTTTACTGCATGCTTCCTGACGCTCGCCGAGTTTTCAGCATCAGGAAGCATGTAATGAGGACATAAACATAAGCATGATTTGAGTAAAACTAGCATCATATCACATACACAGAACTGTAAAGGTAATCACGGGCAACCCGTCAAAATAAAAGTTTAATTTGAAGTCATTATGCCTTTTACTATTTTCCAGTAGAATAACCCAACACTATAATTTCAATTGTAAACTTCCTTTATCAAAAGTAGTTAGCTTAATTTTACATTTTCAACCAAACAAATGTTATGCAAAACATTTTTAAGACTACTTACAGACAAAATTTAGTTCGAAACCACTTTTGAATGAAAGCACTTTGTTTCTTGCTTCTTGTACTGGTTTGGTTGAAAAGGTAACTGACACAAGAGCAGCAGAAACTAAAACACTGCAAGCCAGGCCAGACACAGGTCAGAATGTTTTTATCACACACAAACGTCCTGAAAGCACATGCTCCCTGTATGACTGGGTAGTACAATCCGGTAAATCTCATTCCCTTATCTCTCTATTTCCTCTCAAGCCCCACCTCAGACTCATGCACCTGACTATGAAGGGGTCCTTCCTACACCATCAACAGAATTCAGTCTCCACACGGTCTCTGCAACAGCTTCTTTTGGGATCATTTGACTTAACCAAGAAGGTTTCAGAAGTTCAGTAGTTTGACTGTTCAGTGCAAAACATCTCCACCGGAGAGATCGTCGCCCAGGTTAACATCTATCCCTTCAACTGGTAAGAGAGAGCTCACCGAAGCCTAAGTCTGACTGCAGTGACAGATATGAGACACCAACACCTCAAACTACATTACCTGCACCAGGAAAACCAGCAGAAACACTCACAGACTCCATCAACATCGTGTGTGAACCAAAGCAGTACTCTCAGGTCTGTTTCTCTGTGATCAGAAATAAACTCCTTCATAGGAGTCACAGGTTTGTGCTGATCTTTCACTGATTAACACCTAGTGAAGATGACACCAAGTCAGATATACATAAAAACATTTATTTGCAAGAAAAAAAGTTCGTAAGTTTAACATAAATAGACAGGCTTATTTCAGTTCGTCTTTGACGTATGTTGAACCAAATCAACTGACATTAAGTCATACTAAATGAAATAAACTTATTTGGTAAACAGGCCACTGGTCAGGACAATATTAATCTGTCTGATGACCAGACCTGTTCAAATATGAGACGTTATTTTACACCTCGTTCATTCATTTCTGCATCTAAACACCTCAAACCTACACTTTTATTGTCACGGCTCTCTAACCACGTTCATGAAACGGTTGAAGTACTTTTTAAAACTTAAATAAAATGTAATAATAACTTTAATAATTATATTGTTAACATAATTGTTAACCATTTCAAGGTGTCACCGGGTGCCCTTTAGTATATAAAATAAAGAGATTCCCAAAGGAAACACTGAAAACCAACCTGTTTGTTCCTCGGTGTCTTCAATCTTCACATCTTCTCTCTCCTCTTTAATAAACTCCATCTTTATTACAGTGTCTCGTAGATCTCATTCTGTTTGAGACGAGAATCATTAACAGACAGAATAACACAGTAGTCAGCACACTAGTAAGGGTGAGAGTTAATTAGACCTGATTAGACGAAAACACTCAACACTTATGATTTAGATTTAGTTTTGTATAGATTACATTAAACAGATAATCAGTGATTATTACAGATGTTCTTGTTGTATAACGTTAATGTACTGCAGGAGTCATTAGTGAAGCATTTCATTCAGTCAATCGCTCATTTCTTGTCAGTGATTAGAGGAAGAGCGTGTTTATAATCGACTGCTCGACTAGAAAGGGAGCGAAACGAGACGCAACTTTCCTGTGCTTTACTCATCATTACAGACATCAGTGTTACATTCGAAAATAATTCTTTCAACGAACGAGCTGAACTGATTTAAACACTTTACACGTTTACAAACAAACCTTTATTTCTCTTTTTAATGAAGCTTTCTTCGACACATTCGTAGATGCGCGCCGCAGCCTTATGACGTCACATCGCCAAATCAAAATAAGAGTCCTGCTCAGGCTCGCAAAAAAAAGAGAAAAAATGATACCTAGAACATACTCAAATGCTACGATTAAGAATGGTTTCAAAGAATACACTTTAAATTACAGATTTACATACAATTGTATTTCTCTTAACAGCCCTTTATATATATAAAAAAAAAACATACATTGTGAAAATTAAGAAATTCATCTGCTATAAGGAAAGTGGTCTGTCTTATAAATAGTGAACATAAAAGCTATACCTGTTAATCTTATTTAAAATTATGATAACATAAGTTAGTCTTTGTCTACACTTATTAAGAGTGAATGATTTCAGTTAGTTTACTAGAAACACTGTAACTCTAGAGAGAGATTCATCACAGGGGTAGAGAAGTACGTGTTATGACATGAGTGAAGTTTTGAGGTAAAACAGCTTCAGTAGGCAGTTATACACACGCGTCCAAAATATCACATAATGGTTATTTTTCTTGCCATTTTATATGGCTCTAAAAAAGAAAGTCACTGTTAGCACAGACTAGCTTCACTACAGATAGATAGTAGACCCTCTCAGGTTGTCACTCTGATGTTGAATTACAAAATAAAAGCCCTATAAAAATCTAATTTCCTGTGTTGCCTATAGTTTTAGATAACTTCAGACTGCATAATTTCAGGAATGTTTGATGTGGAGGAATAAAAGGGCTAGAGGGCACTTAACTTTAAAACGCAAATATAGGTCATAACAAGGTGCTTGCTCAAATGACCTGAGTCGGTTTTTGTTGAAGAACAGGCTCTTTCCAATAGTCATGTCATGACCTACAATACCTTTAAATTCTACATTTTAATTATGAATGTAACACCATGGCTATATAATTTGTCAACGCTCCAGGATGAATCCTCCCTTAGTCCTGTGCCATCTGTGAAGAGAGAAAGTTGTGTAGAAGATCGCAAGCTCCATTGCAGGCATGAAATGTTGCTTATCATGATGGCTTGCTGAATATCAGATCCAGCACTTTATATATATATATGACTTGATCAAAGATCAGAACCTAGATTTGCTCTGTTTGACAGAAACCTGGCTAAAACCAGATGAATGCATTACTTTAAATGAATCTACCCCCCAAAATTACTGCTATAAAAATGAGCCACGTTTAAAAGGTAAAGGGGGAGGTGTTGCTACAATTTATAACAATATTCTTAGTACTTCTCAGAGGGCAGGCTTTAAGTATAACTCATTTGAAGTTTTGGTGCTGCATATAACATTATCTACAGCAGTGGTTTTCAACCTGTGGGCCGCGGCCCCCCAGTGGGCCGCAACGGTATTGCAGGGGGGCCGCCAGTTATCAATAGAAATAATAATATTGCTAATGTACGTAAAAATGTGTAGTAATAATTAAATATCATAATTAATTAAATAACAAAAAATAATAATAAACTGTTACTATGCGTTCACTATTCCAGGTCGTTGATTGGTTTAAAAACAACCCGCCGATTTAGGCTATGTAACATATTTTTGCTGCATACATGCCAAAACAGATGTAAACATGGATAAATGGTTGACAACGGGATCGCTGAAAAGGGAAAATACTTCATCTACATTCATTTACATTTTTTTGCAGTGGGCCGCGGAAACATATGTGTTTGGTTGTGTGGGCTGTGAGTTAAAAAAGGTTGGGAACCACTGATCTACAGAATCATGTGCTAGTGCGCTAGTCATGTTTGTACTGGCTACTGTATACAGGCCACCAGGGCACAGCACAGATTTCATTAAAGAATTTGCTGATTTTCTAACTGAGTTAGTACTGGCCGCAGATAAAGTCTTAATTGTTGGCGATTTTAATATCCATATTGATAATGAAAAAGACTCATTAGGATCAGCTTTCTTAGACATTCTGTCACATAGAATGGATGTTAATGGTGTTAATTTCAATTCTGCAGTGATGATATTTCAGATAATTATCTAGTCTTGTGTGAACTCCATATAGATAAAACTGTAAACTCTACACTTAAAAAAGATGAAAGAAAACAATCTGACTCCATGGTATAATGACAACACACGCACCCTAAAGAGAGCAGCCCGGAAAATGGAGCGCAGGTGGAGAAAAACCAAATTAGAAGTATTTCGTATTGCCTGGCGGGAGAGTATGCTGTCATACAGAAAAGCATTAAAAATAGCAAGATCTGATCATTATTTGTCTATTTCAAAAGTAAACAAACACAACCCCCAGTATTTATTTAATACAGTGACTAAACTAACAAAAAAAAACGTCAACAGGTGCTAACATTCCCTAAGAGTATAACAGTAATGACTTCACTTTACTTCTAAGATTGATATCAAATTGTAACTATGCAGCCGTCAACTACAGTTTCACATCAGATAGTGAGCTTTAGATCCCCTAAAGAAAAATTACACTCTTTCTCTATTATAGGAGAAGAAGACTTGTACAAACTTGTTAAATCATCTAAACCAGCAACATGTATGTTAGACCCTATTCCATCTAAACTATTAAAAGATCTGCTTCCAGAAGTCATAGATCCTATTTTGAACATTATTAATTCATCATTGTCATTAGGATATGTTCCCAAAACCTTTAAACTGGCTGTAGTTAAACCTCTCATTAAGAAACCACATCTTGATCCCAAAGACTTAGTAAATTACAGACCAATCTCTAATCTCCCTTTTCTGTCAAAGATACTAGAAAAGGTAGTTTCCCACAACTGTATTCCTTTTTAGAAAAAAATGGTGTCTGTGAGGATTTCCAATCAGCTTTTAGACCGTACCATAGTACTGAGACTGCTCTCATTAGAGTTACTAATGACCTGCTTCTATCATCTGATCGTGGTTTTATCTCGTTATTAGTGCTATTAGATCTTAGCGCAGCATTCGATACTATCCATCACAACATTCTCTTGGATAGACTAGAAAACTATGTTGGCATTAGAGGAAGCGCCTTAGATAGATATGATTTAAACCTTAGTGGTTTAAATCATATCTATCTGACCGCTATCAGATTGTATCATTAAATGAGGAGGTATCATATCAATCACAAGTGATATATGGAGTTCCTCAAGGCTCAGTGCTAGGATCGATTATTTTGAACACCATTTTTTGCAATAAATCCCATAGTTTTTTTGTGGAGGGAACCAGGGGCTCTGCTCCATAAAACAAGTTTAGTAAATAAGCCAGGCTTATTTCAGTTAAGCCAGACTAGTGACTCTATAGACTTCTTTCTGTGAGGTGCTCTTTACCTCTTTTTAAAGAACAGAAACAGTCTCACATTTACATGACTTTCCATTTGTTTGATGTTTTTATTACACTAATCACAATTTTAACTGAATTTACTCTTGAGAAAGACAATGACTGTTGAATTTGCTCGTTTACCTGAACCTTGTCACCCTGAGGAAAACAGCAATTTCTCTCCAGAATGAGTTCGCAAATGCCGTTTCAGTTCTGTGTGATACGAGAAGCTGGTGTCACACTGAGGACACTTGTAAGGCTTCTCTCCAGTGTGAACCCTAATGTGAGTCTTAAGGTTTCCTCTATTTGTGAAGCTCTTTCCACACTGAGGGCAGGTGAAGGGCTTCTCTCCAGAGTGAAGTTTCATGTGATACTCAAGACCTCCTTTGACCGCGAAGCTCCTTCCACACTCTTGGCAGGAGAAAGGTTTCTCTCCAGAGTGAATTCTCAAGTGATTCATAAAGTTCACTCTTTGTTTGAAACTCTTTCCACAGTGAGGACACATGAAAAGCTTCACTCCGGTGTGGAGTTTTACATGATTCTCGAGGTGATTTCTGTCTGGGAAACTCGTTTCACACTGGTGGCATGTGAAACAGTCCTCTCCAGAGTGAATCCTCATGTGATGATTAAGGCTTTCTTTGTACCTGAAGCTCTTTCCACACCGATCGCAAGCAAACGGCTTCTCTCCAGTGTGAACTCTCATGTGAATGTTAAGGATCGCTTTGATTTTGTAGCTCTTCCCACACAGTTTGCAGGAGTAAGGCTTCTCTCCAGTGTGAATTTTTATGTGGGCTTCAAGTTCTTTTTTCTGTTTAAAACTCTTTGCACACTGAGAGCAGATGAACAGTCTCTCTCCGGTGTGATCTCGCATGTGGACTTCAAGGTGTCTGTTTACAGAGAAGCTCTTTCCACACTGAGAGCAGATGAAGGGCTTCTCTCCGGTGTGAACTCTCAGGTGAATTTTTAGATTTCCTTTTACTGAGAAGCTCTTCCCACAGTGTTGGCAGGGATAAGGTTTCTCTCCGGTGTGAATTCTCATGTGTATGTTAAGACTTTCTTTCCGTGAGAAACCCTTCTCACACAGTTCGCAGGAGTAAGGCTTCTCTCCAGTGTGAACTCTCATGTGGGCACTAAGTGTTTTTTTCATTGTAAAACTCTTTCCACACTGAGGGCATATGAACAGCTTCTCTCCAGTGTGGATTTTTAAGTGGATTTTCAGGCTTTGTTTTCTACTAAAACTCTTTCCACAGTGTTGGCAGCTAAAATGACTCTCTTCAGTGTGGACTTCAGTATTCCTAGTTTCTGTTTTATGAGGCTGTGAGAAACTAAATGATTCTTCCTCAGTCATGAAGTCGTAGCTTTTCTCATTTTTCTGTTCCATTTTATTCAGTTCTTGACTCTCCTCTTTCAGCGGCGTCAGGTCTAGAGTGAAAAGAAACAAACAAGTTAGCACCAGTTTATTGGTACAAAGACTTTAAAACATTTAGAATGTGAAACATCAAATAGAACTGAACAGGTGTAAACCGTGATCTTGGAACTACTTGTCAATGTTGGTTCTTTCACAAATCCAGCAAGCTGAACTGGGAGATCAAAAATATAGTCAACATAAGTATTTCTTCAATTTACATGGCAAAAGGAAAACATTATATAGCTAAGGGCAAAAAACTGTAATGAAGAAAAGAAATAAGAGCACTTTTACCCTGTTTTAGTATATAAAAGTACATAAAAAATACCCAGTATATTATACATAAATGATAAACGAAGGAAAATGTTTAAATGACAATGATTGGCTCCAATGAAGACAATCAGAGCAATATATTCAGGTATACAGACAACAGTGTGTAAAAATTGGTGAAAGTAAATCTGCATACATTGACATAACACCACAAGAATCGGTCTTAGGGCCAATACTGTTTACAACCAGAATTAAAAGAAATGTTGGGATGTGTTTTTTAAATCATTTTAATAAAATGTAAACAAAGACTTTTAAATCACATGATCAAATGTTTTATTGCCAACAGAACCTAAAAGTTGGCACAGAGGCAACAAAGGGTTGGTAAAGGAAGAACGTTTGAAAAGAATAAGCTGGAAGAATTTCTAGTAACTAATTAAGGTAATTGACGTCAGGTCTGTAACATGATTAGTTATAAAAGGGATGTCTTTGAGAGATAAAGTCTTTTCATTTTGTGGAGTACTTTAAAAACAACGTTCCTCATTGTCAAATTGCAAAGGATTTGCAAACCTTGCCATCTGCAAGGCATAATATCATCTACAGATTCAGAGAAACGGTAGAAATCTCTGTGTAAGAGACAAGGCCAAAGTTGGATGCTCGTGCTCGGTCTTCAGGTCCTCAGATGACATTTATCACTCTTCACATAATTCTGTCAGACATTACTGAATGTTTGTTGTAAATAACATGTCCACTGAGCTAAAGAGGAGATCTTCCAGCGTGTTATCAGCTTTCAGTATCTCTGATGGCATCAAGGAACATAAGTACTGTACGAGCAGCTTCATGTTCTGGAAGCCACTATGAATCTGAAAGGTGTATAAAGGTTTTAGAGCAACATATGCTCCCCTCCGGATGACGTCTATTTCAGAGAGGTCTGGTGTATTTCAGCAGGACAATACTAAACCACACTCTGCAGATATTACTACAGCATGACCTCATAAGAAGAAGAGTCCAGAGATACTGCAGTTCAGATCTTTCTCCTGTAGAGATCGAGGTTATGAATTGTTTGAAGAGTTTGTGGTCATCTTCGCCATATCCACATCCCCAGACATCTACAAACTGTTTTGAGATGGTGCACAATGTTAAACATGCCCCCGTCCCAACTATGTTGAGATCATTTCAAATTTGAAATGAGTTCTTTTTGTGCAAAAATGTTGTGAATTAAACATTGGCTCACGTGATTTTAAAGACTTTAGCATTCATTTTATTCAAAAAATGTCCCAACAACTCTGGTTGTATAATCTACATCATCAGAAACGTAAAAACTAATAAACTGTCATTAAAATATAAAACAAACCCTCAAGTAGAATTTAAGTATGATCATTTAAGTATAGAAAGAGTACATGAAAATAATCTTCTTGGTGTAATTTTAGATCATGAAATATGGTGGAAGCAGCAAATAATATGTTTGTATTTTTATGTCAATTTGTGTAAATGTTTATCTCGTATCAAAACGATGGTTTTCAGAACAACGCCATTTTTCTCATCCCTCTGTGCATCAGCAGCTGCTCCAATCACATGATCAAAGCTCACATCTGATTGGACGGCCCGTGTCATTGTGGAGCGAGAGGGGAAACGCAAGAAGAAAAAAAAACGAGGGATCTATCGTTTTGATTCGTTTTGAACATTTGCATCAGTTTTCATGTGCAGTGAGAAGGATTTCCCTGGTTATTAAAAGGTTTGTTAGCCAACATTAGATGAACACGATAAACCTCAACATATATAAGAAATTACAAGGTGCTCACATTTAATACGGCGTATACAAATGTACCTTTATTCATGATGTGGTTATTTGTTTATAGTGGCTTTTATTCGTACTATAACTGCAAATTTAAACGTGCAAAGTCTAAAGCACACGACGCAGGTCCAAATGCCTTGACCCTATTCTCTTAGTAAGGAATGGGTTTTTTTTGGGCGTAGAGTGCAATAAATCAATCAATCAATCAATCAATCAGGGCGGACCGCTAATTACATGACGGGCTGAACAATTCATTATAACATCATAAAATACACTGATTAATTCTGAGGAGTTCAATGTTTTGCTGAAATGACTATATAATGAAATGAATAGCTGAATGTTAAGTGGCCAAACTTTCAGTCGTCTGCGTTGGATGCAGGTTTTCAAACAGAGACG
Source organism: Puntigrus tetrazona (assembly GCF_018831695.1). Lineage (NCBI taxonomy): Eukaryota > Metazoa > Chordata > Actinopteri > Cypriniformes > Cyprinidae > Puntigrus > Puntigrus tetrazona. The sequence goes on along the minus strand of NC_056702.1, from coordinate 24,145,643 downwards.
TCTCAGGAGTCTCTTGCTCTTTAAAAAATACAATTGATATTTATAAATATAGAACTATATTGGAAAAAAATGTAATATGGTCACTTTTAGATGGGAAACCTAAAGCCTTAAAGCTAGTGTTCAAGAGTCATTCAAACGACTCTCAAATATATATTCTTAAGGACATCAACACCTAAAAGAAAAGGTGCATGACATGGGAACTTCTATTAATAATGTTAATATATAAACATAATAAATAGTACGACTGAAAAGAACGAATGAATGGGAAAACAGCGTAAATGAGCGGAGCGTCTGGAAGAAGTCAATACACAGCCTGTCCTTCACAGAACACCATCAACAATACAAGCCTAGCTAGTAAAGACCATAAAGAGACTCCCGATGAAGAAAGAAACCAACCTGTCTGTTTCTCAGGATCTTCTTGTTTGACTCTGAAATCTTCCTCAATCTTTACGTCTTCACTCTCCTCCTTAATAAACGCCATCTTTATATAACAGTGTGTTACAGGAGTTTGTCTGCATGTTAAAACGAGAATAATTAACAGACAGAATAATGTTAATGACGGAAGAACACAGGCGTAATATTTGAATACAAGACGTAATATTGAATATTTGTATGTATTGGTTTGTAGATTTAATATACAACTCAGTGTGAGTGTTTTATAACTCTGTCGAGTTATAAAACACTGTGAGTCCAGCACTTAAACAACATTTGACCAAACTGACAGACATTCGCCAAAATGAATATAAACAGTGTTTATGATGAACCGCTTCACAATAAAGGGAACGAGCGAGTCTTTTCAGTGACTCGAGTTTGTCTGAACGCTGTTAGATACATCACATTACACTCGAGAATCATTCGTTAAAGCGCTCTGCACTGATTTAAACCTCTAAACAAACCTTCTTCGGTAGAATCACTGAAGCAGCAGCGCGGCGCAGAAACATGACGTCAGGGCACCCCATCAAAATAAAAGTTCCGCTCAAAATAATTACATAGAGAACGTGATTTAAATAATTTTATGTGATATCGTAAACTTGTCACAGATTTATGTAAATTATCACACAAAAATCAGTCATTAACAGTGCATATCTTTATTTAAATAGCACTTTAACAATGCAGATTATCTCTCTTTTTAGTAATATATAAATAAATGTCATTTACTGCACAATCACAGACACCAACTACCCAACAAACACAGTTGTGACTTTTTGTTTTTGCTATTTCACTCAATCATTAATATATTATCATAATTTATTTATAAATGTTGTTCAACAAAATCACCTCAAAATATATATGATATATGGTATAAAGATAAACAGACTTACACTTGTGGACAAAATATGTACTTGTATGATAGATCCCAGCAATGAAGATAGTTGTTGTCCTCTTGGCCTCTTAGTTGTTGTTCAGAGGTTTATCAATCAGACACAGGCATGCTGATGAGTCGAAAATATAACCCATAAAGCCAAATCCAGCACAGAGAGACTCAGTGAAAGTGGTGTTGTATGTGTGTAAGTGTTTGAGCGTGTGTGTGTCAGAGATAACGTAGAAAGACACGGTTCCAGCAGACATGTTCACATACACTCCAATTCTGTTAGAGTGACCTGAAGGGAAAGGTATCTCAGTGAACCTATCATTACAACGGACGCTGAAACTGTCCTCATAGCAGATCAGACACCAGGTGTTTTCACTGGCTCCAAACACACAATCAGTCCCTCCTTTCCTGCCGATGCCTTTATATGATACGCATACAGCAGCAGTTCCAGTCCATTCAGCCTCCAAATAACAGCGTTCAGGCAGACTCTCTCTACACAACACCTGAGGATTATCTATGAATCTCTCTGGATGATCAGCATATGACTGATCCTCTTCCACGTGTATCACCTTTCTGTTGTCCTCAGACAGAATGAGATGAATGTGAGCTGTGTTTGGATCCAGTGTGAGAGCACAGGCATCTACTCACAAAAACAAATACATTGTTAACACAACAATCACAAAAATTTGAACTGGTTTATATGATTTAGTACAGTGGCTCTTAATTCCAGATCCAGCCCATAGCACCACACATTTTATATGTATCTCTTTATACTTCATGTGTTTACTCTATTCAATCATGAGTGCCCTGCAAAGTGAATATCACCAGGTATTATGCCATGATTCCAGCTCGAGGTGAGCACATATGTTTCAGTCAAAAGACAGTGGTGTAGTTTCAAAAAAGATTCTTTTTTGGAAACTGTAATTTCCCATGCTCATGCTCCCATGCTCAAGGGGCAAGGAATTCCCCAATTCAAGTTGCCATATGAAATTTGTGTCTGTATACATACATTTTTGTAGTCCTACTGTAATCCTAGACTGTCCTCCATGATCCACGCTATAATAGACAAAAAGTCTTACATTATGTAAATCTGATAACATCTATAAACACACACATACACACACAGAGCAGTGTGACACACCTGAGTTTGTCCAGTGCGCAGTTTGGATCCTCCAGTTTTTCAGAGAGCAGCTTCACTCCTGAATCTCCAGGATGATTGTAGCTCAGATCCAGCTCTCTCAGGTGTGAGGGGTTTGAAGTCAGAGCTGAAGACACATAACCACAGCCTTTCTCTGTCACCATGCAGCCAGACAACCTACAAACACATTAGATTTTATAATCAGACATTAACCACACATTCACCTGTGCAATTTGTGTTTGTAACCATTTTATTTTATCCAGTATCAGTTGCAAAAAATCCATATTTGGCTAATTGCTAGTAAAAGTAAAAGTGTTAATTTACTTATTTTTAAATGTATTAAAGGCTGAAGAAACATCTATTTTACTCCAGTTAAGTAGAAATGTGCCATATTATGAAAAATAATATGTAATATACTGACTGCACAGATCCATCGGTGTGAGAGAGCTATAGAGAGCAGCTCCTTATGCTTTCGAATAGCTCTCGCAAAACTTTGATGTCAAAAATCGTTTGTTCTGTGCAGAGCTTGTTCATGTCCAATACACTTAATAACTACAGCACATTAGTATCAGTGGTTTGTCCACTGAATCATGAATTACTGCCATTAACATTATTACTACAGCTTAGTTTGTAAGCTATTTATGTCTTTGTCACATTAATACCTGGCTGCATTAATTTACATAACAACAGAGCTCGGATTCCTTATTTAAATGAAGCTGCTGCTAGAGGACAATGGTTGAGAGAGATGTTCCAGTGAGTGGGTGTGGTTTTAGCTCAACCAGTGGACATGCCCCCAGCGTTAGTATACATCCTATACAACTAATTTTTTTAAGATTTTGATATTTTATTTTATTGGTTTTTTAGCATTCAAATTTGGCTAGGTGGTTAATAAAACATCTTTTTTTCTGTGGTGTGACTAATATTGGCTTTATATGGCCTTTAACAAATACAGTACTGTGCTTTAATACAAAACATGCAGATCAACAGTCAAACAATTAATAATTGCACAAAGCCACATAATACTCCCAAGAAAAAAATGGTATCAGTCAACTGGCAAGTAATAGCATTTCATATACTCTCCCACTCTATTTTATATTTTAGGAGCCTGTCTGAGATGTTAGGGGTGTCCCATAAATAACTGCTAGATGACAGCGATCCACTCATGAAATCTGTGTATTTATAAAACCAACAATCACAGTTTTTAGCAACGGTTTCCAGTCATTTTGCAAATTAAAACTTAAAACTAACTGGTTCTGGCAATCCCTGGTTGGTGACAATATTTAACAGTCATTTAAGTGAGTCAGTGACATGATGGCCAAGTTGTACTCTGATTTTTTATCATCCAAGTGAACACGCAGCAGTGAGTTGCCTTGGGAGCAGTTGCAGGTTTAGTGTCATGAGGGTGGAAGAGAGAGCTGTTCACTTACCTATGACCGTTACTGAAACTCTGACCCATGACCTTAATGTTACAAATCTGAGTCTCCAACCCAGGGCTGTCCAAACTTGTTCATGGAGGGCCAGTGTGCTGCAGAGTTTACCTCCAACCCTAATTAAACACACCTGAAGCAGCTAAACAAGCTCTTACTAGGCATGTTAGAAGCTTCCATGCAGGTGTGTTGAAGCAAGTTAGAGTTAACTCTGCCGGACATCAGCCCTCCAGGGCTGAGTTTAGACAACACTGCTCTAACCCATCAGGCCACAGTGCTTGCATATACTATGATAGCAGTTTGTTAATTAAAAAAAGAACTTACCTCAGTATCTCTAGTTGACAGTTGGGACTCTTCAGTCCATCAGAAAGCAGCTTCACTCCAAAATCCTGCAGGTTATTGTTACTGAGGTCCAGCTCTTTCAGGACTGTGTCTGAAGATTGTAAAACTGAGGACAAACTCTCACAACACTGACCAGTGAGATTACACATGGACAATCTGAACAAGGAAACAAAATAGTTTATAGATAAAAACAGTTCATATATAACACCAAACATAATAGTGTGACTTTTAGTAATTAATCTATTGGGAGAAACAGTCAAGTTTTTGAAACTCTTAAGATCAGTATCTTCAGCTGCCAGTTTGGACTCTTCAGTCCATCAGAAAGGTCATTGTAACTCAAGTCCAGCTCTCTGAGCACAAAACTGATTACAAACAAGATTTACAAGACTGAGAATTAAGATTACAGAACTGTAGCCTGTGTGGAAAACAACACAGTGATATTAATATTGTTATCTCTTATAATCTGGAACTCATATTACTTGTAAAATCGTAAGGTGTATTCACTAGGGCTGGGAAGCCATTAAAATGTTTAATCTCACAATTGCATGATGTTGTTTAATTAATTAATCACAGATCAAATTATCCTGAGAATTTACTGCTAAAACATATTTTGAAGTTGTTGTGTAAAATATCAAACATTTAAAAAGTAGCTTCATTAATAAATGTTTTAGACCATGTAAGCAAACAATAACACCACTGTAATTTTTGAGTCAGTCAACTATACCTTCATTTATTTATATTATTAATTTCATTATTGTGAAAATATAAAATTATTTTTATTATTTATTTCATTATTTAGAGTATGAATTCATTAAACCATATCTGCCAATAGGCGATGGTAAATGTATTAATGATTAAGTAATCAAGTCATTTGATTTGTTAAAATAGCTGATTCATTTAAGTAGGTGGTTCATTCACCTCTGTGTTGTTTGAAGACAAACAGTTCTGCTATGTCTTTATATTTTTGTTGGTAAATGTAAGCAAAACAATCAATACTGTGTGACTCACAGTGAAACATTTTTTTGTTTGTTTTTATTATTAAGTCTGTTATTTAAATTCTGTTTGGCTCATGTCCCTGCAGAGTTTCCTTCAATTCCATTAGGTGCCAGCTAACAGAGAAAAAAAATTATTAAATAAACTTTTTTTATTTTTAAAGTTATTGAAATTAATTTGAAGGAAGACGAGTCTCCAGTCTGCAAGTAAATTTAAAACTATCCCAGTATTATAATGAAAAAAAATGGGGCTAAATGAAAAAAAAATCTCCAGGTTATTAATATAAACATGGTTTCTTGAGGGAAAAGTCAGAGCCCAGGAAAGCATAAAGGCACCAGGTTCAAAATCATGAAGATCTGCGCTGGCAGGGTTGCCAGAAGTATGGCAACAGGACGCAGTGTCTCGTTCCCTCAAGGAACCATAGTTATATTCATAACCTGGAGATGGGATTTTTTGGGGAATTTGAACTGCATCCAAAGCACTATGGGAAAGAGATGCCTAAGCCACTAGGGTTCCAAGTCACTGCCCTTTGTCTATGTCTCAACAAAAACCACTAGACTCTGGTCATACCAATGTCCAATGCACAGAAACGGACGAAGGTAGAGGGGGTGGACCAACCCACAGCACTGCAGATGTCCAATACAGGGACAAACAGACCCATGAGTCTGCTATACTCCTTGTGGAGTAAGCCTAGACTCCCATCAGTGAGGGGAGCCACAGTGTGGAACAGCTAGATTAGACAAGATTTTGTAGTTTGAAGAGAGTTTTAGACTGATCTGGTAATGTCACTAGAAGTCTGATGTTTGTGGCAGCACTGATTTGAGCTTGTTGTGTTAGTAGAGGTTTCGCTTTTGGGCGTGTGGGCCGATTACTCCATTCAACGTTGTCTTTGTTGCTTCTGTCAGCAGCTCCCGTAGCTCAGGAGTAGGTGTGTCCAGCTGTCTCCGTTTGGCACCTGTGTGAAGAATGTAGAGGAGGATGTTGCGGTGGACTGCTGTTGGACATACCATGGTGTTCAACGACCTACCAGGGCTCCTGCAAGTGACTGGTCTGGAACCTGGATCTATTGCCTTGGTGACAGCTCTGTCCTCCGCTGGCTAGTTGATTTCTGTAGAAGGGCCATGTATTGTGGCAATGCTGAAGACTGTGTGATGCTCAGGCTTTTTTTCTTGAGTCCATGTGCAGTCATTAGTACTGTTTCAGTTTTCTGTGAACCATGTCATGCTCCTCTTTATGTTGCAGATCATGCAACATGATCAGCATGCAGATGGCCTTCAAATGCCTTAGCTTTAGTGTCTCTCTTATACAATATTCAACATACAACATTTTTAACAGTAACTTTGTGTGAAACAGTTCTCTTTCCAAGTCCTGTCTGATGACTTCTTCCAGCTCCTGAAGACTGATTACCTCTCTCGTCAAGCGGGTATCACTTCCCTGCAAAACTCTGTGACTTGCAGGTTCAGTTTATTTACCTCCTGTCTGAGGCCCTTGAGGGGTATGGGCCAAGGAGAAAATAATGTTAGTCAGCTCCTGGTGGTTGAAGTTATAGATATCAGGTGTCCACTTGTGTCACAGTCTCACTGTTCCTTTCTCTGCCATTGCAGGCCATTGGCTGCTTTAGGCTGAAAGATCCATCACAGTGCTCTACTGGGTTTCCGGGTGATCCTCGTGAGGTTACAGGGCTGGGGACACATTGGCATTCTTGGTGGAAAACACCAAATGCAAGTACGTAAAGAGGTGTTAAATTACCTGTAAGGGGAACAGCTCTGTAGGCTGTGTAAGGTATGAATAGCTGGTGAGGGTTAGCTAGCGAGTTAGGTAGCTAAGAACCAGGCTGTATAGTTTGGTCACTATGTGGGAATCAAATAAACAACCTGAAATAAAATCAGCAACAGACAGTGAGAGCGTTTTTTCCTTTATTTCATTTAAGCTAAGAGACATGACTTTTACGTCTCATTCTCAGTTTGGTTGTTTGATGCCCAAAAGGTCCGCAACAAAGAGTGAAAATCTAATGAAAATTTATTGAAATCTCAATGAAAAGTTTCTGATTGTTCCCAATACTACAATTGTATGGGCCAAAATTATGCCAAACATCTTTAGTATATTAAGTAAAGATGATCTTCCATTAAGATATTTTGTGAATTTCCTACTGTAAATATATTAAAATGTATTTTTTTTTTTTAGATTTTTTTAGAAAGATTATTCAGCTTTAACATGATGTATAAATCTCAGTTTCTTTTACAAAAAAAATGACTTTTAATGAAAAAAACAAATATAATTGTAAAAAATTACCTCAGGTTCAACTTTCTCAATATGCCAAACAATACAGCAAATTATGAATTGAACTGATCTAGTTTGTTTAATGTTTCAATGATCACAATAGTTCTCAAGTTATCAATACACTAATTCTACATTACATCCTGTCTGAAATAAAGCAAGGCACCAGAAGTAGCATGATCCTTGGAGCAGAGCGGGTCGATTATTTGACTAATGAAGCCAAAATAAAGCTACTATAATAATAAAATGCAACATGTGTACAGGGAACATGTTTTTAAATTCTTAGTATAACATGAATCGGTTGACTGAAACAAACCATTTAAAAGAATCACTGCTTTAAAATGAGTCAGATATGAGGCAGTGTCCCTTTCATGACAGTTAACCTAGTGTTGTTTCACTACTTGCAGTTGTCGGTGAAATTTTAGTTATTTTATCTCTGCCAATGTCATCAGAGAAAATGCCACTGATTATTTCAACTACATTTTACAACAGTGAAAGCATCTGCTAGCCATAGCTATGAAACAGTTGTTCATTTATCTATTTGAGCATAATAAATATTAAAGCCAAACCTCAGTATGTTCAGTTGACAATGGGTACTCTTCAGTCCAACAGAGAGCAGCTTAACTCCTGAATCATGCAGTTCATTGGTACTCAGGTCTAATTCTCTAAGATGGGAGTTTGATGACTGTAAAGCTGAGCAAACATTTTCCCAGTGTTGATCAGAGAGACCACATCCAGCAAATCTGTAACAGAGGATGAAAATCATGTTTTTTTGTCTTCTTTTTTTAATATGGAATTTCTAATACCCAGTGGGACAGGAAGTTCAGTGAATACAGTTCATTAAGGATTCATCTGTAAATCCTAACAAAAGTTTATAAGTTTAAATCTATGGAGCTGAAAGTGTGTGATGAAGCACAGGTGGAGACACTTCATCCTCACCCTCACTAAATCATAAATTCAAAGTAAGGTCATGCATTCAAAAATTACAGTTTTCATGATCTTATCACATACTGTTAATTTCAGAATTCAAAATATCTGTTTGCCCAAAAACAGCTTTTATTGAAAAAAACTGCAAAACCTAATTTTAGTAAGTAGGACCTTGTTATCATAACTTTGGTTTCCATATTAACACCCTTAAATTGTTAGTAAAGGTAACACTTATTGCAAACTAATGCTGATGATGCTACATTTGACAAAAAAGTAAAACTGTGCTTCTTGAAATTGCTTAAAGGCTAATAGCACTATTAAAGGAATAGTTCACCCAAAAATGAGAATTCTTTCATTTGTTTGGAACTACTTGAGGGTCAGTAAATGATGACAGAGTTTTCATTTTTGAGTGAACTATTCTTTTTATATATAAACATTAGTAGCACAAATCTGTGGACCAAATTGCATAATGTTTTACCATATGGTCCTGTGGGTGGCCATAGACTCTCTGACAGAAGAGCACTCTAATGAATAAAATATGTGCCTACAGACCTTTGGTTTTTGGATTCTAATAATTTTGAGATTGCTACAGATACAAACATTGGCTTCTCTTCTGATCCCTACTCAGATGTGTTTGTTATTGTTGGGAGTATTTAAATATTAATTTATTGATGATGATTATGATTATAACTGGATGATTATTCAGTTCAAGCATGCCAAACAAAATAATATTTATCACCAAACATTATATTTTTTTATACTATATATTTTATTTGTCATTTATTTATGCCAGTTTGATGGTCCAGATATGAACGGTGATACTAATGTCTAAACTCAATTTTCCATCCCATTCCACTAACCCTACCTAAATACAAATGTTAAATATTTTTATATTACTCTTATAGTATATATACTATTATACTATTTGGTTTATGGGTACAGAGGAAGTGAAAACCTCATAGACCATGTTCATTTTGTAGCACCCATATCATTATACATTTTTCTGTCCTCATAAACTATGTATGCAAGATATAACAAAATCTCTTTTATTGCATCACTATTTCTTGTCTAGTCAATATTTATATAAAATAAATGTTTGTTGTAGTTGGAGTATAAAAGTTTGAGCTTTGAATTCTAAAAGTTAGAGGAGTGCAAAAATGTTTTGCACATAGCTCACGAGTAACAATTTTGACTACAGGATTTTTGTAGTCTCATCTGCTTCTTCTGTACTACAATGAACAAATACTCACAGAGCTCTTCTGCAGTTGCTCACAGCTGGTATGAGTCTCTGTCTCCCCTCAGTTGATGGGCTGTATTTCTGAACATCCAGCTCATCCAGCACCTCCTCTGACATCTGAAGCATGTAGGTGATTGTTGAGCAGAAAGATGGAGAGAATTCATAATCTGAGTGTTTGTCTAATTTTAGGAAGTCCTGAATTTGTTTGGATAGAGTCTCTACTTCCTCGAGACAGAGGAAGAGATTAATGGACCGACCATCTGAGAGACGATAACAATTATATTCATCTTTGATCATCTCTTTAATGTCCTGGGTTATTTCCCTGATGGTCTCTGAGCTGTTCTCTGTGTGTGTCAGTAGATCCTGCAAGAGTCTCTGATTGGACTCCAGTGAGATGCCCAGCAGGAACCGTAGGAACAGATCCAGGTGTCCATTCTTACTCTCAAGAGCTTTATCTACTGCGGTTTTTAACACCTTATATAAAGAGAGATTAAGAAACTGCTGCAATTCTTTGTTGGCCATATGAGAGTAAAACACATAGAAAGCTGCAAGAAACTCCTGAAAGCTCAGATGGATGAAGCTGTAGACCTTCTTCTTATAAATCACAGATTCCTCCTTAAAGATCTCTGTGCAAATCCCAGAATACACTGAGTCATTACTGACCTCTATGCCGCTCTCAATCAGGTCCTCCTCATAGAACATCGCATTGCCTTTCATCAACTGTTTGAAAGCCACTTCAGCAAGTTTCACAATCACTTCTCTGTTGGACTTCAGGAGCTTCTCTGGATCTCTTTCTTCATACTTCTGGTTCCTCGTGTTGATCTGAATCAGCAGAAAGTGAATGTACATTTCAGTCAGAGTTTGAGGGATTTCTGCATTCAGATCTTCTTCCAGGAGCTTCTCAAGCACAGTGGATGAGATCCAGCAGAAGATGGGGATGTGGCACATGATGTGGAGGCTTCTTACTCTTCTGATGTGTGAGATGATTCTGCTGGCTTGATGCTGGTCACTGATTCTCTTCCTGAAATATTCCTCCTTCTGAGGCTCAGTGAATCCCTGAATTTCTGTCACACGGTTGATGTATTTGGAGGGAATTTGATTGGCTGCTGCTGGTCTGGAGGTGATCCAGATCAGAGCAGAAGAACACAGCTCTCCTTTCATGAGGTTTGACATCAACACACTCACTGATGAAGTCTCAGTCACATCACAAACTTTCTGATCATCTGAAAACATCAGTGTGATTCTGCTTTCATCCAGACCATCAAAAATAAACACAACTTTACACTCCTCATAAATCTTTGAGTCCAGATTTTGAAGTTCAGGATGAAAGTCCTGCAGAAGTCTGTGAAGACTGTACTGATGATCTCGGATTAAGTTCAGCTCTCGAAATGGAAGCACAAACATGAAATCTACATCTTGATTGGCTTTTCCCTCGGCCCAGTCCAGAATGAACTTCTGCACAGAGATGGTTTTTCCGATTCCAGCGATGCCTTTAGTGAGAACAGTCTTGATCTGGTCTTTCTCCTCACATCCTGGTTCAGGTGAGGCTTTAAAGTTGTCATTGCAGTAGATTGGAGTGTCTTGTGAGTGTTGTGTTCTGACTGTCTTCCACATCTGTACAACCTCATGTTCTTCAATCACTTCTTCACTCTCTCCCTCTATAACGCAGATCTTTTTCAGGACAGTTTGAGTCTCGTCTAGGTTGATTTCCTCTAATAATCTCTCATACTTGTTCTTCATGCTGGTTTTGTGCTGGTCTTTGACTCTCTGTAGTTCATTATTCACTGGTTGGTGGGAATCGTTCTGGTGGTCTCCACTCTGCTCATCTCTATCCACACAGCAGGAACATGAACGCAATCAATGAATGAGTAACAGATGAAAGATAAGTAAAGCCATGTGTGTCATTCTCTGAACAAGTCAAGTCTATAATATTTTAATGCAGAAACTATCCCAGCTGAAACAGTGGTATTTCTGAATGGTAAGAGATTTTGACCTTTACCATACTATAACCATCTCTTTATACAAATGATATATCGCACCAGGCTGTGTATCTACAATATTAAAAACTAATGATTGAATCATAAAAACATCACTCTTTATGGACACTCTGCTTCTGATAAACTGGACTAAAACAGAAGAACATTTAATAATTTATACTGATAATCATCTTAACGTAAGATCTTCAAAAAAATATTTTATTAAGGCCTCACCAAAAGCCTTTTTAACTATAACATAAAAGGTAAATCAAATTACCTGCACCCTGTAAGAAAACCTTCATTTCCTTTAGATGTTTGGGTTTTGTCCATGATGGATCTGATCAGTGTGATCTCTACAGAGTCTAGATAACAGAGACAAACAATCACAACATCTACAGAAATCAGAGTCTTTATAATTCATCTGACGAGATCTTCCCTCAAACGCACAGGGTTAGTCACATATCATGATGATCTTTGGACTTTTTAAGATTGACAATCAGCAGGAAACACCCATTGTTTATTTGCTTTCAGGGTGAAAACTATAATATAAAATCCCTACATGTTTCTATCAAACAGCTGAAGAGAAATTCTCCTTTATAGTGATTATAAATGATTCTATTAGATATTTAAAGACATTCAGTTTTATAAATGATTGTGTTTGTTTAAAATGGTCACACATCACTACTGTACATTTACTTTCACTTTCAATTAAGACAAATATAAAGATAACCATGACATATATCTAGAATACAAAGAATAAAACACAATAAACAAATAAATCTCAAACACAAAAAATTATCTGCCATGTGGAATTTACAAAATACAAAATAATATTAACATGAAGCCATCTATCCAAAACAATTAGATGCATTAATAAACATCTTTACAACAAAACGATTCTTTAACTGGCATGGATGGCCAGTATAACCAACTGAACTAAATACACTTCACAAAGAGACGCCATAATCCTGCTCACCTTTCCAGAAGGAAGCAGAAGTGTGAGCTCCACCCCTGCAAGGACGGCCCAAGACATAGTGTTACAACTATAAAACACAGCTCCCCCTGTGGCCTGGAGAACATACCACACATACATCTTACCTCTTTCTTTTCCGTTGTAACATTCCCTGATCAAGATCTCATCATGTTCATGTTTGTTGGTTTGGTTAGTTTAGTTTGGCCATTATAACACCAAAAACATTTTTTCCCCTCTATATTTTCTGGGAGAGGAACCCAAGCACAAGAATATAAATATTATGTGAAATGTAGTGTGAGCATACAGGACTACCCTGCATGCCTTTAATGCTGTTGAGTAGTAGTTAGCCTTTTATTTGTTTTATTGTTTGCATTTGTGCTTCCTCTTCTGTTTTTAATGTTTTGAGGTTTATCCTGTTTTTATTGTATATATTGTAAATACTGTCCGCTGCTCTGCTTGAACACCAAGTAATGCACAAGACATTCTGAGAACAGTTGTTGCTAAATCTTGCTCTTTAGTTTTCCTGCCAGTGTCCTGGAATATGCACACAAGCAGACTGCTTTCTATATAATAGATATGAGATTAAAAATGCAATATATCAAATATAATCCATTGTAAGTGGATGAATCATGTTCTTAGTTATAAATGATCATACTCTTAAAACTATAACCACAAATAAGTAAACATTGTAACACATTAAAAAATGTTATGAATATTCACAGATGATACAAAATATTAAAAGTTCTTTATAATG
>NC_056702.1:24122287-24127287 GCF_018831695.1 Puntigrus tetrazona | reverse complement strand
CTAAGAATTTGGCTTAGAAGTTGGAGTGTTTAAAAGCTTGCAGTTTCAAGCTGTTCAGTTAAAAGAGTTTGAAGATTTAACAAAGAATAGACAGAGAGAGAGAGAGATAGACAGACTTACCTGAGTGGGTTTAGCCAGCGGGTCCAGCCACACCAGATACACCTCCAGCGTCCGCTCCTTCTTCATTGGCAGAGGCAGCGTCAGGTAGCAGAAGGGGTCAAAGGTCACTGAGATCTTGGCACACACGGGACACACCAGAGTGGACTTGAAGAGGCCGTGGAAGATATCCACGATGATGGAGTCGTTCCTCTTGATGTGGTTCTCCCAGGCCTCCTCTGCCACAACCTGCAGGAGAAGCATGAGGCAAGATAATCATTAATTCAATGTGATGTTCCATGATGAAACTGAAACATACTGGTGATAATTCATTATTATTCTTCTGGATAGAGGATTAGATGATGTACTTCTATTATTGTAAGATCTATGTGTGTGTGTGTGTGTGTGTGTGTGTGTGTGTGTGTGTGCCAGACCTTGTCATGCCGGCCATCGGCGTCCTTCAGCTGGATGTAGGGCTTCTTGCGGATGCGGTTGAGGTCTTCGTGCAGTCCATCCAAAAGGAAGGCCAGAAGCTCGTGAGAGTCCTGCTGCTGATAGCCTGAGAACTGAGGAGCGAAGCGTCCCACCTGAGTCTGAAACAGAGATATCTTCAGTCTGATCACAGCACAACATGTGAGAAACACCTCCGTCTGCCTAGGACAGGATCTCTCTCAGCAGGGCGATACTTTCCTTCTAGTATTGCAGAAACTAGGGCCCTATGATTTCCTCAATGCATATGTTAGGGAATTTGAAATTAAAATGGAAAAAATTGAATTTAAAATAGATCCATAGGGGCCTAAGAGACTGACACCTGTCTCTATTAGAGAATAATTATTTTCTGTATAATTATTAGAATAATTATGTGTACCGTAAATTCTGGACTATAAAGCACACCTGCATATAAGCCGCATCTGCTCTATTTTTAAAAAAATAAAAATAAAAAAATAAACAAGCCGCACCTGCATATAAGCCGCATTTAAAAAAGTTTTGCTCTTCCCGCTGCCTCCTCCAGCGTCTCACCATAGACTCATTGATGCTAAGCTTCCGAGCAGCAGCGCGGTTTCCTTGTATAGCGAGATCGATGGCCTTCAACTTAAAACTTCATCATACGAACTTCTTCGTGTGGGTTCCATGATGAAGGGGTGAGGATTTGAAAAGATAGAGTTTGACAGGATTGGTCATTTGTCGTCCTTCTATCCGCTTCTACCGACTTATATCTGCTAAAGAGGAACTAGCGTATTCTTCTTGAACTAGCGTATTCTTCTTTGCATTTATTTTGTCTTAGTTTTGATTCTAATTCCGGTTAGAGCACCCCTAGCGGTGGGAAAAAATAAACCTTTGTATAAGCCGCATGGTTCAAACCTATGAAAAAAGTAGCGGCTTATAGTCCAGAATTTATGGTACATAACTCAAAACAGACTGAATGGCCTAGTTATTTTTGTGGAAACCACTGGTAGTCTTCATAAAAATTTACAAATGCGGTCCAGCCTGACTCCACTAACAGGGTCAGAGGTCATGAAGCAGCAGGGGTCAGTACCTTGAAGGGCCGCGGAGTGACGTAGCTGTATTTGCCCGACCACAGCTGCTTGATGAGCTCGGCGTAGGCCTTGGCGATCTCTCCCTTCATGCCCAGAGGATTGTCCTGGTTCAGCTCGACCTGGTGCCGGTCCTTCAGGAAGTACTGGGTGAGGGGCGGGACGTTGCTCAGACACTGAAACACACAAACAACACACAGGCTGAGCTTTGGACACACTCTCGGGAGCGCAGGCTGAGCGTGAGCAGCTCACCTGTGTGGCCGAGTTCATGAAGCAGGTGTTGCCCAGGTTAGACAGGCCGCAGAGGCCCTCTCTCTCACAGCGCCGGCCCTGATCCGAGCTCTCGTAGCTGCTGTAGGGAGGGTAGGAGGGCAGGCTGTAGCTGGAGCTCTTCACGCTGCGCGCACACACACACACACACACACACACCGGGTGTGAGAGCAACAAGCACAGCAGCAGAGAGCAGCTGATCAGAGCCACACTAAACATGCAGACGACTCAACACACTGCTCAAACCCTGCACACGCTCCAATATCAGTCAGAAGACAGGTAACGCAGGGCAGAAGCACTTACTTTTTCCACAGAATTTCTGTAGGTGATTTAGAATAAAAGACCTGCACGCAAGTCAACTTTTTAACATGTGTTAAAGAATTAGTTCACTACCAGAATAAACATTTGCTGATATTTTACTCACCCCCCACATCATCCCAACTGTCTGTCTGTCTTCAGTCTCAGAGAAACTACATAGTGCACTTCAGTGTTGTGTTAAAGGTTCAAACTGCAGATTCAGCTTCAAATAGCTTCACACAACCCCATCCAAAGAATAGGGCTCTTATCTAGCCAAACCATCGGTCACATCGGGTACTTTTTAACCACGAAAGCGTATCAGAAGAAAACGTTTTTTTATATATAGGACCTTTGCATAAACCCAAGGTCAGTTTACATATGTTTGATACATCGCACAATCCAAATACAATATGAACACACAACATATAGGTGTTATCCAAAGTGCATATAAAACAGATATGCTTTTAACTAACTCTTGAAAACAAAGATAAGATACTGTGGAGAGTCAGGGGTAGTGAGTCCCATAGCAGCATTAAAACTAAATGACCTTCCACCAACAGTAGCCTACTGAAAACGAGATACGGTGAGAGTGACGGGGCAGGGCGGTATGGGTGGAGGAGCTCAGCTAAATATGGTGGTGCAAGACCATTCAGTGCCTCAGATGTTAGAAGCAATAACATAAAGTGAATGCGTGATGCGACAGACAACCGTGAGCAGAACCTCCGGTGGAGGTGAGGACACTTGCAGCAGAATTTTGAAAATACTATAATCTCGCAATACATTTTTTGGGAAGGTCTGCAAATAGTGAAGTGCAATAATCTAGACAAGATGTGATTCGCATGAATTTAAATTTCCCCATCGACTAGAGTGAGTGAAGATCTGAGATATTACACAGGAGAAAGAAGAAGTTTTTAACAACAGTGGAAATATAGGAATCAAAAGATAAAGTTGAGTCGAAATAAAGCACCAAGACTGTAGACAGATGAAGAAGCTGTAACATAGATCCCACTGATGTCAAGGGACAGGTTCACTGTTTATACAGAAATAGCAGAGCCAATAATCAATATTTACATTTTGTCATTACTTAATTTCAAGAAACTGAGGGACATCCAAAGGTTTGATGTGCCTGATTCAAGCAGTGAGTGAATCAAGGTATATTTGGATATCATCAGAATAACAATGAAACTGAAATCCATGCGTGCTTGTGATGTTACCAAGTAGATAAATATATATACAGTGAACAGGAAAGGGCCGAGAACTGAACCTTGGGGAACACCATGTGGGAGATTTACACCCTTGCATAGTGACAAAATATTTTCTATTGCATATATAGGACCAGCTTGACTTCATGCATCATATACTCATGTAGGAAATGTGTGTTAGCTCTTCGTCTATGTACCCTGGTTCTAAAAGGTACAGTAGTGTGGAAAATTCAAGTAGAGTTTTTTTTTGAAGCTGCACTAAAACTGTTGAGCACCACTGAAGTCCACTATATGGAGAAAATCCCTCCAATGTTTTCCTCAAGAACCTTAATTTCTTTGAGACTGAAGACAGAAAGAAATCTCGGATGACCTGGGTATGAGTAAATTATCAGGTGACTAACTACTTAAGACTAGTCTAAACAGTTTATGCAACCGGACCCTGATGTATACTTCATTCACCAGATTACATTTCAGTAAAATAAATAAAGTGCTAGCATTCAGCATTAAAGCGAAGCTTGAGCAGCATCAGCAGCTAACGAATGATCACTGCTAACTGAACAGCACACAATAAGTCCTTTCCCACAATGCACTGCAGCTACGAGCATCACGCTTACTGAAGTGAGCGCAGGACAAAAGCGCCTTGGATAAAAGCGTAACGTACATGTAACTGTCTTTATAGCCAATGTGGTGTGATTTCTCTCATATCGCTGAACATGCGAGCGAAATGAACCATCCTTCAGTGTGTGCATGTGTCAAGAGCAGGATCAATCGTTTCAATCAGTGACGTCACAAATTGATGGCACAGGACACACAGCCCCGCCCCACAGCTCACAGGCCCCGCCCCTCACAGGCCCCACCCCCTGCAGGCTTACTTGCGGCCGCTGAAGCTGCTGTTATGATTGTTTGTGAGAGATGAAGGGCAGATCTTTGGTAAAGCAGAGAGAGAGGAAGCACCAGACGACCTTCAAGAGACAAGAAGAGCGAGAGTTACAGGAGATGAGCTGGAGGAGACAAGCAGGTGTCCGAGCAAGGGCTCTGAAGCAGTCAGGAGACGTCCCATGACTCACTTGAGCGCCGAGGAGCCGCGGGGCCACGAGCCGTCCTCGTTCTTCTGCTCGATCACTAGAACCTGCAGTCACAGGAAAGAGTTACCACTCACAATATGCTTTGGGTCACCACTATAGTATTTGTTTCTCCTACAGTCTTCAAAATCTCTTCCTTTGTGTTCAGCAGAACAAAGAAATTCATGCTGATTTGAAACTACTCAAGGGTGAGTAAAGTGGGTGAACTATTCCTTTAACTATAAAAGTTCTTGTGACGATGTGATGCCAAAATGAAATATTGTTTTTGTTCTGTGTAGACATGGCTGTGTTTGACGTTTGCGCTCTTGTCTCATGCATGAAACCGCATTCTAGAAGTTTCCTCCATCTTTTGTCATGTTCTTCCTCTTCCACTGCCGTGTCACATCTTTATCAAGCTCTTTCTGTGTGAATGGCCCCTAGCGATACGAGCGCGTCTCACGTGAGCGGCTAGATCCTTTTTTCTCTTTACTGTTATCACCCTATTCACAGCAAGCATGATAACTAAAAAGATGACAATA
>NC_056702.1:24102287-24114787 GCF_018831695.1 Puntigrus tetrazona | reverse complement strand
GCTTATGCCAAATTATTTCAATCATACCAATAACCCCCGACTCACTGGGCAAGGGGGAGGACTGTCGACCATATTTAATAAGTATTTTAACATTTTTGCTTTGCTATCAGATGCATACAACAGTTTTGAACTGCAATTGTTTCTTATGAATTCAGCAAATCCAGTGGCAGTGGCATTAATGTATCGCCTGCCAAAATTTAACAGACTTTCTGGGGACATTTGTTGCAAAATATGACACGCTCTTATTACTTGGGGATTTTAAGAAGTCTTGTGCACTCTTTTGATTGTAAACAAGTAGTATGGAAATAGAATTGTTGCATAATTACAAATAAATATATTATGATCTACAAATAAATGTAACGTGATTGACATAAACTAAGCACATTTACAAAATAAATAGAATGACATCCACAAATATATCTTACAATTCCACAAACATTAAATTCACAAATAAGATTAATATTAGACTTACTTTGGATAACCTTCACCATTACCAATTGATATTATTACCTTAAAGTCATCAAGCATATTCATGAAATTTAGACTTAAACACCCTTAATGGACCCAAACTCTGTAACAATCTCCCTAACACTGTTTAGGAGGCAGACACAATCTGTCCGTTTAAATCTAGATTAAAGACACATCTTTATTCCAGAACCGGCAACACTCCTCACAAAACACAATATATTCATTACATCATAAAAAGAATGGCATCTACGCTAATATTAGACTGGTTTCTTAATCTGTTTCTCAGTTTGTATCCAGATCAGATGATGGATCAGCACCAAGAGATTATGTTCATCAGTGACCAGAACACCTAGACCCTAGCACCGTGGAAAGATCACCCGATCCTGATATATACACACACACACACACACACACACACACAAAATAAGTCCTTTACACTATCTGACATAGCTGTATTTAAAATTGAACCGGAATTAAGTGCTGGGCGTCTGGTCAGAGGAGAAGTGGCCCCAACTAAGCCTGGTTTCTCCCAAGTTTTTTTTTCTCCATTCTATGTGGATGGGGTTTTGGTTTCTTGATGTTGTTGCCTTTGGCTTGTTTAGTTGGAGTGACATGGTGGGACAGCAGGACATGCATACAAAATACTGAAGGGCTCAAGTTTTGTTAAAACATTTGTGGACATATAACCTTTTGAATGACAGCAACACAGCATGGAAAACAATGGAAAGCCTATTGCCTTAGTATATATATAGTAGCAGTATTATTGTTTGTGGGCATTATGTTAAACAAACCCTGGCTTTTAACACTTGTTTTGCTAATTATTTGTCAAATTAAATGAGAATACACTGAGAACACAATCCATATATACATATGGATTCCCCACAGAACTTTCATCTGCCTTTTTCTTTGAATAACAAAAAAAACTGCACTCAATGAATTCTGGGACATTGTAGGGTTCAAAGTGTCCATCAAACGGGGGGCACATTTGATGTCGCTTTCAAATTACGACAGCCTTGTTAATGCCACAGTGAATTTGGACTTAAGTTGTGATGATTTTAGAGTCTGCACAGTTCAGTTTGGGACACAGCTATAGCGTTGGTGTACCTCCAGAAACAGGGTTGGGAAATCCTCCTCTAAGGCAAGAGGACTTCATCTAAACATCTGATTCAACTCACCAGCTGGAATATAAAAACTAAACTAGGTTCATTGTGTCCAATACAGAGACATAAAATATGCAGTGCTACAGGTCCTCCAGTATTGGTTGAAAAACCCTGGTCTTACCATTATGGTTAAGATAGATATGCTCAAGAATCTTACAGCCTCAAATAATATATTTTTTCTGAACATTACACAGAAGAGAAGGCTTTATTAGCAGTGACATTCACTATTAGACACAAACTTGACATGTATCATCAATCATCTTTCTTTATTTGACAAAAGCTGAGAAAAAGACCTCCCCATCATGAACTGCTTAAAATCCACGTACATAATAAATAGATTCACTAAATACAACCATTACATGCCCCGACCTCTGTATACTGAGTCCGAACAGGAAGTTCACTGCTGCAGGATCTCATGGTGATGCAGCAGATCAACTCTGGACTTGGGTTAGTAAGCTGGTATAGATTAGGTTTCCCCTGACCATGTTTGTCCAGTCTGGAAACATCAGGTAGCTCCTCCAGGACTACAATGATGAAGAGCTAATTCTAGTGGACACAGGAGGTGATGGTGTGTTTGTGAGGTTAACTGCTCTCCTGTGGGTCGCTCTGGGGCAGCGCTGGGACCGGTGAGGACATCACCACAGTCTCTGCTCCCACTGTAACAGCTCCTGCCACAGCTTTCCGTGAGCAGGCTGAGCAGATGTAGTCTTCGTTCTCGGCCATCTCACAGGACACCCCCACACACACCTGATGAAACCACTCGTCACAGCCGCCGTCACACTGCACCCAGTCCACCTGAACAAAGAGGAAACACACTGAAGGAGCTCTGTTAAACACGCCACAGATTCAGCAGACGCTCACTCACCTTATCCTTGCAGGGCCGCTGGCAGTTCTTAGCGGCGCAGACGGCGTTCTCATCGTTGGAGTCCTCTGCTCCGGACCAGTCGTACTTGGAGGGAATGTCCAAGATCTTCCGGCTCTTCTTCTCCAGCCCCTCCTTGGGAAACTCAACCTTGGCCGCTGCCTTCTCCTTCCTCTTGCGCTCCTTCTCCTCTTTAGCAAGACGCTTGGCCAGCTGCTTCAGCTCACGGGACTTGTCCGGGCTCAGCTTCAGCTTCTTCTTCTTGGGCTTTAGCTCAAGAACCCGTTTGATGTCTTTAGACTTGGAGCGTCCCTCCAAGCCGCCCGTGGCCAGAAGCAGCTGCTGCTCTGCTCGCTCTAGTTTCCTCTTCCTCTTCTTCTCCGCGTCCTTCACCTTCAGCTTGAGGGGTTTGTCCAGCGGTGCATCCTCAGGCTGCAGAGTGCAGCAGCGTAAAGAGGTCAATGAGTGGACACAAGAAACACAAGCATGTGCAGTGACTTAGATTATTGTAATGCTTTATTGGGTGGTTGTTCTGCACGCTTAATAAACAAACTTCAGCTAGTCCAAAACGCAGCAGCCAGAGTCCTTACTAGAACTAGGAAGTATGATCACATTAGCCCGGTTCTGTCAACACTGCACTGGCTCCCTATCAAACATCGGATAGATTTTAAAATCTTATTAATTACCTATAAAGCCCTGAATGGTTTAGCTCCTCAATACTTGAGCGAGCTCTTATCACGTTATAGTCCTGCACGTCCGCTATGTTCTCAAAACTCTGGCCATTTGATAATACCTAGAATATCAAAATCAACTGCGGGCGGCAGATCCTTTTCCTATCTAGCACCTAGACTCTGGAACAATCTCCCTAACTCTGTTCGGGAGGCAGACACACTCTCCAAGTTTAAATCTAGATTAAAGACACATCTTTTTAACTTAGCCTACACATAACACACCAACACACTTTTTATTATTCAAATCCGTTAAAGGATTTTTAGGCTGCATTACTTAGATTTGCTGGAACCGGGAACACTACTCCTAAAATACAATGTACTTGTGACATCGTAAAAAGAAAGGCATCTACGCTAATATTAGTCCTGTCTCTTTCTCAATCTGTTTTCACAGTTTGTATCCAGACTAGATGGTGGATCAGCACACAGAGATTATGTTCATCAGAGACCAGAAAACCTAGATGCGCCCGTCGACAGATCACCAGATCCTGATGCACACACACACACACACACTAAGTCATTTACACTACCTGACACAGCTGCGTTTAAAATTGAACTGGAAGTTAAGTGCTGGGTGTCCGGTCAGAGGAGAACTGACCCCAACTGAGTCTAGTTTCTCCCAAGGTTTTTTTTTCTCCATTCTGTATGCATCGGGGTTTTGTTTCCTTGCCGCTGTCGCCTCTGGCTTGCTTGGTTGGGGACACTTAACTTCTAGTGATTTAACGTTGAATTGATTACAGAGACCGTCTCTGTATTTAATAAGAAATTGTTCACTCTCTTCATTATACATCCCTGTCATTGTACTCTTCTACATTATACTGTACAGTGCTTTGATGCAACCTGTGTTGTTAAAAGCGCTATATAAATAAAAATGATTGATTGACTGCATATCTCTCACCTCCATGACCTGCAGGAACTTGTCTTCTGA
Organism: Puntigrus tetrazona; assembly: GCF_018831695.1. Taxonomy (NCBI): domain Eukaryota; kingdom Metazoa; phylum Chordata; class Actinopteri; order Cypriniformes; family Cyprinidae; genus Puntigrus; species Puntigrus tetrazona. Next base: position 24,110,641 of record NC_056702.1, on the reverse strand, counting down.
GGGCGGGTGCGTGGCCTGCAGGATCCTCCAGATGTGCTGTGTCTCATCTAGAGACACTTCCAGCAGGTCTCCCTCCATCATCAGCTCCTCCAGCTGGGCCTTGGCAGCCGGAGAGAGCTCCAGCACCGGAGGCTCCAGGCTGCGCGGCACCAGCGGCGTCTTCCTGGGCTGCTTGCGCGGCGCCGCCGGGTCTGAGGAGGTCAACAGAGATCCGGCTAGTTCAGGTCTACAGAGGCCCTTTTGCTCCTGTGTAAGTGTGTAGTGGTGTCTTACTCTGAGGACAGGACTTTGAGGCAGAGGAGTAGGCGTGCTCAGCGCAGAAAGAAGGCGTTGTCGGCCACATGTGACTGACCACCTCCTCTGACTTCACAGGAATCTCCTCATCACAGAACAGATATGGCTTCACTTCTCCTGAGTCCTGAAGAGAAACAGACCCAAATGAGACGAGCAGCAGAAAAATTCATTCACACAACAATCAAGTTTCCCAGAGCTCAGAACTTTCACCTAAGTCTAAAAACAGCATACTGAAGGAAGTCTGCCAAAGCAACAGCTTGTGTAATGTTTTACTCTGAGATGTAATAGTGTGGATAAGCACACCTGCTTCTACATCGCTGCCTGCTTGGCCCCGCCCACTCAATCTACATCACTGCCTGTTTAAAAATTCAAAGATGATACTGTTGACAATATTGGATCTGACAGTAATATCACAGCACAACTGTGAATAACTCTTTTCATTATGTAATCACTATTGCTTTGTCTGTTAAACAGACTGTTTGATATTTACCAAATATTTATGCCTTTTAAACCTACCTAAACTGCAGCAGCATCCATTTTAATAATGTAGCTGTCAAACACACAACTAGTAGCTAATCATAGAAATCTACAACACTACACATCTATTCAAACCGAGTTCTGAGGGAGGTTAAAAACGGGGTCAGAAAATGGCTTATTACTTCTTGCTATTTAAATGTAAAAATCTACATTACAAGCAGAAGTTAAAAATATATATTTTTTAATGTTAAATTCTGAAAAAACAGAGGTGCTAATAATTGGACCTAAAAACCCCACATATAATAATCTAGAACACAGCCTATCACTTGATGGCTGCTCTGTTAATTCTTCATCATCAGTTAGGAACCTAGGTGTGCTGTTTGACCGCAATCTTTCCTTTGAAAATCATGTTTCTAGCATCTGTAAAACTGTGTTTTTCCATCTTAAAAATATATCTAAATTACGACCTATGCTTTCAACCTCTAATGCAGAAATATTAATTCATGCGTTTATGACCTCAAGGTTAGATTATTGCAATGCTTTATTGGGTGGTTGTTCTGCACGCTTAATAAACAAACTTCAGCTAGTCCAAAACGCAGCAGCCAGAGTCCTTACTAGAACTAGGAAGTATGATCATATTAGCCCGGTTCTGTCAACACTGCACTGGCTCCCTATCAAACATTGAATAGATTTTGACTACAGAGACCGTCTCTGCATTTAATAAGAAATTGGTCACTTTCGTCATTATACATCCCTGTCATTATACTGTACAGTGCTTTGATGCAACCTGTATTGTTAAAAGCGCTATATAAATAAAAATGATTGATTGATTGATATATAAAAAAGGCAGTCTATGACCCCTTTAAGATGATCTTCATCAGATGAGGCAATGACTGACCATTAGGGTTGGGCAAAGCATGAATTTCACTTACCACATAAACAGAGACATGACTGAGGATGTTGAGTAATTACCTGCGGATCCTGAGAACCTAACATCTAATCTTGTATTTTGTGTGGTAAGTACTGCTGCTCCACAGTATTACAATCATGAATCTCAAAAGTGAAAGTAAAAAGCAATCAAAAGCAGTTTCACTGCCAAGCATAATAGCGGCACCCTGATGATCAAATTTATATACAGTACTATTAACCGATAATAAAACTGCAAAGAAAGAATGCCATTGAAAAAGTTGAAAGTATACCATTTCCTTCCATCTCATATTCATTCCCTTCTGGGTTTCCGTAGTTCACACAATTTTCTTTCTGAACACTATTGAGATTGTGGGGGATCATCTATCGGCCCAACCATACTGACAGTGTGTGAAAGTATCAGTGTTTCACGTACCTTGACGTCATATCCATAGGTCTCTCTGATGTCCTCGTCTGAGTCCGTCTCTTCATCGTCATAGTCCATGGAAGGTCGTGGTGAGGTGGCCCTGCTGAAGCCGGCCTGCTGAAAGGTCTGGATGTGCCCCTGGAAATGAACGCAAGTTAGTCTTGGAGCGCTCTTATTAGATCAGATCTAAGTATCTGAAGTGACGTGCCTGCAGGTCGGGGTTGGCGGCCGCCTTCTGCAGCTCGGCGTTGATGATTTTCTCCGTCTTCTCTCTGGCGGCGAGCTCCACCATGCGCTGGCTGAGCACCGAGAGCTTGGCCAGGGCGGAAGAGAGCTCGTCTGTGGCGAGGGCCTGTCGAGCGCGGTCCTGCCAGCCCATGGCCCTCTCGGTCAGGCACTGCAGCGCCTCTCCTTCGGGCAGCCGCACCGGCAGCTTTTGCAGCGACACCAGCAGGGACAGGATGGTCTCCAGCCGTGGCCGCCTCGAGCGCTGACACAGAGGACAGAGGAACTTGGTCTCTTTGCTGCCAGACACCAGCTTCTTCTGTGAGCCGGCTTTGGGCAGCGGCACGCAGGCGCCGTGGAACCAGTCCCGGCACAGCTCGCACTGCAGCATGAAGCCGCCGGCCGTCTTGCGGCACAGGCAGAACTTGACCTCCTCGATGCGCTCCACCAGGGCCATCTTGGCCAGGTTTGCGGCGCGCAGCGAGTGGATGGCCTCCAGCTCCTGCTGTTCTCGAGCTTTGAAGGCGGCCACCACTGCAGCGGGATCACGTGTGTCCTCCGCACTGTCCTCCAGATCGCTCAGAGCCTCCAGCTCCAGGCCACGCTCCTTCTCCAGGAGCTCTTTCACACGCTTGCGCTTGCTCTTGCTGGTGCCATAGACGCCGATGTCCACACGTGGACTGAGCACCTAAAGAGAATGATCACAGGTGAGTAAAGGAGCTGATTCTAGCGTTTGGATGGAGTGGAGTAATCGTTTAAATTAAACCATGCTTTTCCCACTAACAGAAAGATTTAATCATTAGCTAACTCGCACATGAGTGCGATTTTCATGTTTTTCATGTTTAATTCTGTAAAGCTGCTTAATTTGAGGCTAATTGTTGCATAAAGTACTATATAAATAACACATTTGGCTTTTACTGGAGTACGTATCAAACATCCACATCACTGCAATCTGATGCTTTGTGAACTGCTGCTTTGTCATGTTTATTTCATTATGGAGAGGAAAGTGCAGCACATATTCATCCCAACACCGCTCTGAAGGTTCAGGTTTGGTTGTGTTTGTTCTGAACCGTTGGGTGTCTTCTCTTAAATTACCTACAGTCCTGCTTTACAGCACCATACTGGTCAAACCACATTACTGTAGGGTCTTCAGGTTATACAAGACCAAACCACTACTTTACAACAAATATTCAGCCACAATTGTTTTTACTGATGATGTTGTTGATATTGTTGGCTAATCAATTCAAGTTTAGTGTGTGTTGAGGTCCTCAGGAAGGTGCAGCCGTTCTAGTGGTGTGTGTGTTTGTGTGAGCTCTCTCTCACCTGCAGCAGGGTGTAGGTGGAGTTCTTCTTCAGGAAGGTGCGGGCGGTTCTCTCTCTCCAGGCTCTGGCTGAAGCCACCTGTGACTCCACCTGTGGCAGGGCCTCTAATCTGACGGGGATGGAGCGTCCTCTCGCTAACAGAGCCTCCAGCTGCTCCAGGTAGGCGTAGTTACTGCCGTTCTACTCATAAAGGGATGGAGACACGGGTCACATGACAGTAAAGGTGAAGCATCTCTGATGAGACAGTCACATACCCCTGATCTCTTTGGAAACATCTCTGAACTAGCATGTGCTGTTCAAACATCAGTCATATGACCCCTATGCTGTCTAGATCAGGGGTTCTCAAACTCTTTGGGACCAGGGACTCTTTACACGGTCGAAAGGACCTCCGTAAAGACTACATTTTGTAGTCTTGGTTTCTGTAAGAATTTCTGTTTTAAAGGCATTTGTCATTTTTATGATTACATTTAATCTTTCCAGACTTTTATGATTGCAGAATCTCTGCCAATATTCAGAGACTTTCACTTTCCCCTGATAAAGCACTGCTGATGAGTAGTTTGTTGTACTCCTCATTCGTAAGTGTATGAATGTAAACAGACATGTTTCAGTCACCTGAATGGCCTCCACTCTAGCTGTCCACTCTTTAGCTTTGTGTAGGGCGTCTCTGAGGGCCAGGACATTGGGCAGGTACGCTGGAATATTCTTGGCCTCCATCACGATGCTCTCCAGCGTCAGGAGACTGTGACGAGGCCTTCAGAGAAACAGAGCAACGACAGTCATCCACCACAGAACTACACACAAGCCTGGAGCCCAGAAGCAGCACAGCTATATCTGTACCAACAGACTACAATACAGTACGGGTCAAAATATTAAATCATTAGGATATTAAGATCACGGTCCATGAAGATATTTTGAATATTTCCTACTTGGAATATATCTAAAATTACTTGGTAATATAAACGCTAAGAACTTCATCTGGAAAACTTGAAAGGTGATTTTTTTTCAATCTTTCTGCCTGATGATGATGGTCACCTGGCCTGCAGACAGGCTCTGGCCCGCTCCTCCCAGTGCTCAGACAGGGTCAGCAGCTCCTGCAGCTCGGCCATGGCCTTCTCCACGGCGTGGTGCGGTGGCAGACCCACGCCAGAGTCGATGAGTCGCTTCATCAGCTCCAGGGTGAGTCTGTGGGGCTCGGCCAGGGTCAGACGCACCTCATCCAGCCAGCGCGCCTGCTGTAGCTCCTGCTTGAGCCGGGGCAGCTCGGGCAGCTCCAGCTCCAGCCCTGAGCCCAACTCCAGCAGAGCCTGCAGCTTCCCAGAGTCAGGGGTGCTGTCGGCCAGAGCTGCCTGAGCCCGCTCATGGAAGTGCTGCACGCTCTCCAGCAGCTCCTGCGCCACACACACACACACACACACACACAGGGGTCAGACTTCACAATAGAGCAGGAACACACAGGTCAGACCTCACAGCAAAGCAGCAACACACACTCTTTCTCTGTCTCTCACTCTCACACACACACACACACAGGACTCACCTTGACTTATCGAGCCTGGCTGATGACACAGGGCAGGACACACACACTCTCTCTCTCTCTCTCTCTCTCTCTCTCTCTCTCTCTCTCTCTCTCTCTCTCTCTCGACACACACACACAGGACTCACATTGACTTATCGGGCCTGGCTGATGACATAGGGCAGGACACACACACTCTCTCTCTCTCTCTCTCTCTCTGACACACACACACACACACACAGGACTCACCTTGACTTGCCGGGCCTGGCTGATGACACAGGGCAGGACACACACACTCTCTTTCTCTCTCTCTGACACACACACACACACAGGACTCACCTTGACTTGCCGGGCCTGGCTGATGACACAGGGCAGGCGGTAGAGCTGCTCCACAAACACCTTCAGCTCCTCCACCGTCAGCTTGCTGCGGGCCCTCTGTGTGCTGCTCTCAGGACGCTCTCTTCTTGAACACACACACACACACACACATTAGGGACCTCACCGTACAGGTGTGTCAAGCACGTCTGGTGTGCTGTGGCTGACCTGTGCCTCTGCTTGTGGCTGAGCAGCAGCTGAGCTACAGAAGAGCAGGTCTCTGCCTCCTTCACAGTGTCTCTGAGGCTGCGCAGCAGACTGTTCTCGGGGTACTTCCTGTCCTCGGCGTCCTCCAGCAGCACCTTCAGCTCGATCAGATCTGTGGAGTACCACAAGCATTTAGACCCTGCGGAGGGCACTACAGGGCCACTCGAAGCGATGTCTGACCTTTTTTGCTCTTGCTATCAGCTGCCAGTGCCTCTGTAACCCTCCTGGCCCAGGTGTCATAGGACTGAGCTCGACACTTGACCCCGTGGAGCATGATGGGAAACTCGTCCAGATCGTACCGGAACCTGTGAAATACACACTCATTACCCGGCTCGTCACTGATGGAGCTATACAGTGTGTGTGTGTGTGTGTGTGTGTGTGATTACCGCAGACACTTGTTGCTGGTTGCGCAGCTGCACAGGTCTCCTGCGTGATGCAGACACACCAGTCTCTGTGGGCAGCAGCTGCAGGTGAGTGCTGACAGGAAGCAGGTGGTCTTGCACTTCCAGCACTGCCTCTCGTCATCAGGCACCAGCTCAAACACTTCCTGCTCCGAGCTCAGAACGCCCTGAGGACCAGGAGCACACACACATATGACAAAAATCTCAATTGCACTCATAGTATGTCAATTATACATCGGATTGGTTTCTTCTTCAAATAAAAGTAAAATAATGCATGGTATTATAATGCTATACTAAAACTAAAATGGACACAATGCAAAAAAATGATCAAAATAGAACAGCACAAGCACAAAGAATAATTGGATTTTGAACAAATAATTGCTGATTTGATTAATTATATGCTACTATCTATAGTCATATATGGAACTGATCAACAACTTCAGTTGTTCTGAGCAGAATATGAAGCTCCTCAGAAGATCCCACGGTAATCTTTACTGTGCGGTGAACTCAAACACTTCTCGCTGGATCTCACAGTAATCTACTTCCTGAGTAAAGCCGTTCTAAACATTGCAGTCCGAGCTGTTACGTGGCCCGAGAAACGGGATTGTGTTCATTTTTGTTTTGTTTGCCATTTGATGTTTCTCGTATGCCACAGAAACAGCAGCACGAGTTGAACAAGGTGGTGGTCGTGTATTGTGGGGCCTCACAGAAAACGCACTCTGGAGCAGATAGCTTCAGGAGGGAACTGATTAATGTTGGTGGTGTGTGTGTGTGTGTTCTCTCTCACCGTCTCCTGCACGGCTGCTCTCAGTCGACTCTCCTCCTCGATCATCTCACTGAGCTCTCGCACCACAGCCGCCGCCAGCTCCACGTCCAGACTCTCCGGATCCGCCGCCATCTTACACACCAGCTCCTCATGGGAGAAGACGCAGTAACGCTGCAGGCGCCGGTAATGAGCCACACACTGCCGACCTAGGGGCAGCTGCGTGCACACACACACACAGCTGAGCTGGGTCTTACTGAAGTGTTGATTTACAGAGGGATTCTCAGAGGACATACCCAGTCGGCGGTGCAGAAGTTGACAGCCTCAGCGAAGTTGTAGCCCTGATTGAAGCCGCTGTGATAGGCTCTGGGGAAGGTGACCACAAACTCTCCCGCGCACTGATTGGTCCGATACACCTGTGTGAGGAGGAGGAGGCCGGTCAGTGACTGCTGCACGGCCAAACGTCTCATTTCTAGTGTGTTTTAGACCTCTGTACCGGCACGCCATGCTCCATGAGGACGTTGGGGTTCATCAGGGTCACCAGCTGATGCAGGAGGTCCGGCTGAGAGTCGAAGAGCTCCGGAGCAACCTTCTTCATGACGGCTTCCAGCTGCTCAGCGGCGTGCGCGGGCACACCGTACCAGGTCTTGGGCTCACCCCTGCTCACACACACACACACACAGACTGGTCACACGCTCACGCAGCGGCAGCACGCGGCTGAGCAGCACTCACCAGTGCAGGTAGTTGATGGAGTAGCTCCAGTGGTCCTCGATGTGCCAGCAGAAGGAGGAGAAACACATGCCCACGTAGAGCCAGGGCAGCTTCATGCCACTGATGTCTCCACTGATGTGCGTCAGAACCGACTGCTCCAGCACCGGCATGTTGTTCAGGTTCCAGCCCGAGCTGGCGTACTCCTGCACACACCGCCACGCTCGTATATGAAAGACTGGATGATATATAGGCTACTGTGTTCCTAACTATACGCCAACATTTACTTGCCATATAGAACTGTGGAAGAAAAATAAGCTTCGCTGGATTTAAGATCATTCCACAGAATTCAGAATGTTTTTACAGTAAAAAAAAAACAAATAAAAAAACACTACGACCTCAGTGTCGTTGAAATGAGATCAACGGTTTACAGAATGAAACAATAATAATTTATTTTACATAGCTATCAAAAATCTATGTTCAAGTGGTCTTTTGAATTTTGTACACTTCTTCATGAGTTGTAGCCGTGTGAAACGAAGCGTCTTACATCCTCGTCTCCAATGAGCTTTCTCTTGCCGTCTCTCACTGGGAATCCACTGCCCACGTCTTTGGAGCTGATATCAGCCCCGTACTCCACGATCACGTCCTCCTCGATACTGCTGACCAGACGCCAGAACTCCTTCTCCACCAGCTCCGTGGGCACCATCTGACACACACACACACACACACACACACACG